>NC_080672.1:383813770-384038770 GCF_030247195.1 Topomyia yanbarensis
TCATTTCATTCATTTCATTCATTTCATTCATTTCATTCATTTCATTCATTTCATTCATTTCATTCATTTCATTCATTTCATTCATTTCATTCATTTCATTCATTTCATTCATTTCATTCATTTTATTCACTTTATTCATTTTCTTCATTTTCATCATTTTCTTCATTTTCTTAATTTTCATCATTTTCATTATTTTCTTCATTTTCTTCATTTTCTTCATTTTCTTCATTTTCTACATTTTCTACATTTTCTTCATTTTCTTCATTTTCTTCATTTTCTTCATTTTCTTCATTTTCTTCATTTTCTTCATTTTCTTCATTTTCTTCATTTTCTTCATTTTCTTCATTTTCTTCATTTTCTTCATTTTCTTCATTTTCTTCATTTTCTTCATTTTCTTCATTTTCTTCATTTTCTTCATTTTCTTCATTTTCTTCATTTTCTTCATTTTCTTCATTTTCTTCATTTTCTTCATTTTCTTCATTTTCTTCATTTTCTTCATTTTCTTCATTTTCTTCATTTTCTTCATTTTCTTCATTTTCTTCATTTTCTTCATTTTCTTCATTTTCTTTATTTTCTTCATTTTCTTCATTTTCTTCATTTTCTTTATTTTCTTCATTTTCTTCATTTTCTTAATTTTCTAAATTTTCTTAATTTTCTTAATTTTCCTTATTTTCTTAATTTTCTTAATTTTTTTCATGTTTTTCATTTTCTTCATTTTCTTCATTTTTTTCGTTTTCTTCATTTTCTTCATTTTCTTCATTTTCTTCATTTTCTTCATTTTCTTCATTTTCTTCATTTTCTTCATTTTCTTCATTTTCTTCATTTTCTTCATTTTCTTCATTTTCTTCATTTTCATCATTTTCTTCATTTTCTTCATTTTCTTCATTTTCTTCATTTTCTTCATTTTCTTCATTTTCTTCATTTTCTTCATTTTCTTCATTTTCTTCATTTTCTTCATTTTCTTCATTTTCTTCATTTTCTTCATTTTCTTCATTTTCTTCATTTTCTTCATTTTCTTCATTTTCTTCATTTTCTTCATTTTCTTCATTTTCTTCATTTTCTTCATTTTCTTCATTTTCTTCATTTTCTTCATTTTCTTCATTTTCTTCATTTTCTTCATTTTCTTCATTTTCTTCATTTTCTTCATTTTCTTCATTTTCTTCATTTTCTTCATTTTCTTCATTTTCTTCATTTTCTTCATTTTCTTCATTTTCTTCATTTTCTTCATTTTCTTCATTTTCTTCATTTCTTCATTTTCTTCATTTTCTTCATTTCTTCATTTCTTCATTTTCTTCATTTTCTTCATTTTCTTCATTTTTTTCATTGTCTTAATTTTCTTCATTTTTTTTTTCATTTTCTTCATTTTCTTCATTTTCTTCATTTTCTTCATTTTCTTCATTTTCTTCATTTTCTTCATTTTCTTCATTTTCTTCATTTTCTTCATTTTCTTCATTTTCTTCATTTTCTTCATTTCGTTCTTTTTTTCATTGTCTTCATTTTCTTCATTTTCTTCATTTTCTTCATTTTCTTCATTTTCTTCATTTTCTTCATTCTCTTCATTTTCTTCATTTTCTTCATTTTATACATTTTATTCGTTTTATTCATTTTATTCACTTTATTCATTTTCTTCATTTTCTTCATTTTATTAATTTTATTAATTTTATTAATTTTATTCATTTTATTCATTTTATTCTTTTTATTCATTCTATTCATTCTATTCATTCTATTCATTCTATTCATTCTATTCATTTTATTCATTTTATTTATTTTATTCATTTTATTCGCTTTATTCATTTTTTTTTTCATTTTATTCATTTCATTCAGTTTGTTTTATTTGTTTTATTCAGTTCATGCTTTTAATTTATTTCATGATTTTTATTAATAGTTTTAATTTAATTTAATTTACTGATTTTAATTGTTTTATTCATTTTATTTATTTTGGTGATTTATTTATTTTATTTCTTTTATTGACTTATTCCGTCTATGCATTTCATACAGTTTGTTTTATTCAAATCATGCATTTAATTTATTTTATTACTTTCATTTATTTTTAATTTATATTCATTTCATGCATTATTATAATAATTTCATTATTCTTAATAATGAAATTATTTTAATAATTTGATAAATTTTATATTTATTTTTCTATATAATTTATTTAGTTCGTGCATTTTATTCGTTTTACTCAATTCAATCTTTTTATTCGTTTCATTCATTTTATTAATCGTATTTGACTTAATTTAAATTATTCTAAATCATTTTTTGACTATTTTAACCTTTTCAATTTTTTCATTTAATAAGCTGAACTATTTCGTTTTTATTTATTTTATTGATTTGATTTATGGAAATTAAAAATGAGTACAATGATTGATTAATCTTTCTACTCATTTTAATTTGGTAACATTTTTCATTTTTTGCCTTTTAGGCTCTTTTCATTGCATTCGTTTTATTGCTTTTCTATAGTTGATTCAGTTTATTCGAGGTTTTATTCGTGCAGGACAACTGTGTTCATCGTACCTTTAGTTGGGTGACTGCCTCGCATGGAACTGTAAATTAATGTATTATTATCCATATAAGTGATATGTACAAGAAATATTTCATCTCACTGCTTGGTGGATTAAGTCGTTTTTTTTCAAAATAAACCAAAAATATGTTTCGTTGTACGAGCTTATGTAGAATACAATTGAGTTGAGATGCTGGAAATTTTGAAATTTGCCGTCTCGTTCTTTGAAATCAAAACAAGAGTTTCTTACTACCCGACGTTTCGGCCCTTGGTGATGACCTTTCTCAAGGGAAACTATATTTTATTTTGGAAATGAAATCATTGACAAAAAATATGACAACGTAAAAATATCATAGTATAGAAATATGAACTTAAAGTTATTGTTTTTCATCAAATATACAAAAGACAGGAATATGATATTAGAAAGAACCATTTTCTCGAAAAATCAACGTTCAAATACATTGAAAAAGTTCGCTACGAAAAACTACTTCGATTCCATCAGGCCAAGCAAGAATTTACTTTTTTGATGACACAGTCGAGACGCTCTATTCATATACCCTTCATTTTATCAGTCACTTAGTTGAAAATTGTATATAATTTTATAGTTTGATTGCATTTCCAAACTCACAGACTAAATATCGAGCGCATGTGTTGAGTATGTTGCTACGATCGAGAATGTTTTCAATTACTTTGATCAAATCAGAAATTGCAAGGCGAGAAAAGTTCGTCTCCATTGGGTTATCAGCTATTTTTTACGCAAACCGTGGAGAGGAAATTGCGCCATCAGGATACCATTCGACGACGAAGATTACTTCAACTCATACGCTCAAGTGATTAAAACTAAAAAAACGGGAATGAGGATGAGATTAGGTTGAATCCCCTATTTTAATGATGATTGAATTTAACATTTCCATTCGCTCTATACAAACAACATACTGCTTTTTCAAACTTCGTTGTCAACACTCGCACAAAACTCGCGCAAACTGCAACTGAAGTGCATAATCAATGTCGATCGGTAGGAAAAAGGCAGCAAGAGCAAAACTTCACCCCGATCCCGAACGCCGTATGCCAGAAAGACATGTGAAAAGTTCACCAAGCTCAATTTGCCATCCAAAGCGAATGGTTCTACGGGTAAAAACACATCGAGATTTCAATTTCAATACTAAATTGAACGGAATCGAAGGAAACCCGGAAAAAAGTTCATTATCCTGTCCGAGGCACGTGTTCGGAATCGACCGGCGGAACTTTTCTCATTTCAAAACATTTTCTCTAAATAATCTGCAAATTACCGGTTTCCGATGATGATGATGGGAGGGCTACTGGCTACCCAAAAAACGTGGAAAACCACAAACAACGCCTGATTGACCGTGGTTGGGGGAAAAAAATATAATCAAAATCACATCCACTCCATAAATCACACACTCGCAGGCCAAACTTTTGTCCTCACTTGGCAGCGATTTGTTACCGTGGGCAGCACTGGGCGCTGGAGGGTAAAATCTTTAGGGTCCTCAAAACGCGATTTATCAAAAGTTTTGCTTTTTCGCCTCGTCTGGCATTCCAGTAACGGTTTCAGTGTGGTTCCGATAAAGCATGTATACGTTTGTACATAAATATACGGAGCTCGCTGACTGCAAGTGGAACTTTTGCGATGCTCTCCAGACATCATCAACTGTGCGAATGTATAAAAACATAAACAACTAAAGTGCTTTTGTGGCTTCCATCAGTTTTAGTTTTTGTGATTGCCGTCAGTTTCGTGAGCTCGCTCGCGAGCGGCTGGCTAAAGGTGCAACGGCGTTGGTCGGTTGGTTCGGTGGATAGAGTTGGCGTGCTGGGCCGGATTTGAATCATACGGGGTTCCTGGGAGCTTAGATATTGGAATCGTACCAGTATCGTCATTATGGTTATTATTATTATCAGAATAATTAATTATACTTTTTCCATTTGTGGGTAATTAAGATAAATGGGATTGGTGATGCTATTTTGTTGAATTCCAATGGTAAAATATTTACGTTGAAGGTAAATAAATTAGATAATTCACTTTTATGTTAGGGCGCTCCGAAATCCCGGAACCCGGCGAGGCGCCCACGCCCGCTGACGACACTGGTGCGGTGAATTGTGTATCACGGCGAAAAGTTTGTCCATCTGTCCACAGCGAAAACAGTGACTGTGATGGGATAAATGTTTCAAGAGTCCTCGGAGAGCTGCAGCGAATGTGGATGCCGGTGTGATTTACACCGAGGACTTTATATAGTTTTACATCAATTTAGTGCAACTTTTCATAAATTCGGATTTTATACTGAATCCCACCGGGGATTGACTTTTTCATTGCTTAGAAGGGGTTTATTTCCATACAAATGGTTTGATTCAATCATCTGACGAGAGTTTCACCGGCTGACAAAAGTACTTTGCTTTGTATGCCTTTTGAAATATTTTATGTGACTGACTGAAACTGAAGAGATCATAAGTTGCATTTTACTGACTGAACAGTCTATAAAATGTTCCGGTATTCGCCTTTTAGTTCATATATTTGTGCCTGTTGCGGAGTGTATATTTATTTATTTTTTATTATGATATATTTAGCGGCGGTCTCTGTTCGTACTGAGCCAATGCCAGAGAGGTGACTCCACTGTCTTATACCACTACATATATACATATCTCGTCACTGTCGTGTTATTTTACGACAAACGCTCCGTTAGATATGCCACATTACTTGCCTGTGAAATCTCTCCAAAGTGGCGTTTTCGTAATTCTGCTCAGTTTCTCAGATATAGCGAACAAAGTAATGAAAATTTATGAGATTTTTAGTTCAAATCACTGTATATTGAGATTAGCTTAAGTTATACTGATATTTTAGATTTTTTCTCTGTAAAAATGTCCGAGGTTCACAAAATAAAAATACAAGTATTGCAAAGAAAATGCAGTTTTAGAATTAAACTGGAAATACAGCATATTTGGCAACACTGTAACCGAAAACCTGTTTTAATCCACCTAGAGGTGAAATTGTGCCTTTCTCATTTGTCCGAACTAAGATTCCATGGCTGGTTATGTTCAATATAATGGTGTAAATGTATATTACATATTCAGGACGATTTGCACATACATACAATGGATCGACAGCCACGAACTTGAGATGTTATGTGTCGACGCTGAAACACTTGAAACCAGTGGCGGATCCAGGAGGAGAATTCGAGAGGTACGCCTTCCACCCCCCCCCCAAATTTCATATTGTTAAAAAAATTTGATTTAGCTTCAATTTTGAAATAGTTTCAAACTCATTTCAAATTAAATTTTTCTGGTTTGTATTGAATGCGGTTATTGCGTATCACGTAATGTGTTCATTTCAAAATTCAAGGTTATTCTAAGGTCACTAGGAAATTTTTAATGGGTGGCTTGATGGCAGAGAACTTGATAGGAGAAGGGGGTTTAGGGGAGGGGGGTATTTGAAGAGTGTGTGTGTGGGGTGGGGTGCTAACCCCTCACCGCATACCCGTAGCTACTACCCTGTCAAAATACTGAAAACCTATGGAAGTCGAAAAAAAATTCGGGATTCAATTGACGATGTTCAGAGTGATTGCATAACCTTACTATAGGAGAAAGACAAAAGTGTGAATTTGCTGTGTGGCTACACTCTTCAACCCATAACTCCGGAACCGGAACTCGGAATTAAATGAAATTCAATAGCAGCCTATGGGAGCGTTGTATCTTTCATTTAAGATTAAGTTTGAGAAAATCGGTACAGCCATCTCCGAGTAACCGATGTGCATTTTTTGGTCACATACATACATACATACACACACATACATAAGGCTGTGGCAAAGGTAAAAATACTGTTATCTGTATTTCTTGACCAATTTTCTTTCAAAATACATCTCATCGATTGTTTCTAGACCAAATTAAGCCAAAGATAGGAATAAAAGTTAAACATTGATGCAATATCCGTCAGAAAATCTTTAAAATCGTGACCGACCATCTTAGATTCCGATGAAACTTTACACGTTTCACCGGCATGGAAGACTAAACATTTTCTACAGTAAATAAAATTATTTTGAATAAAGAAATTTTTTGAGGAGGGCGTAGAACAGCAAAACTATTTAAGAACGACTTACAGGGAATAAATACTTCTGTACGAAAATAATACACTGCAACCCCCATTTACGAACCAAACCGGTGGTTCGTAAATTGAATTAGTTCGTAAAAATGTGTTCGATACTTAGGATTTAGCTCGTAACAAAAGTTTGCTCCACATTCTCATTAAATTTCGTTGAGCAATATTCGCGATAACCCTAGCAATATGGGTATTTTTGGAACGGGCTTGACAAGTATATGACGAAAATGGACAATTGAAACCTTTTTGAAATCTAAAATGGCGACTTCCGATTGAGCAATATTCACCGCAACCCTAACAATTTTAACGGGAATTCGCTATCTTAAGTTTAAAAATAGCTTCAGACTAGTCAACCCCGTGCTGACAATACCCATATTGTTGAGGTTTTAGAAAATCTATCTAAACCGGAAGTCGCTATCTTGGATTACAAAATGGCTCAAGACATCGATTTCCGTCACGAATTCGTCAACCCCATTCCAAAAATACCCACATAGTTGAGGTTATAAAGAATTTTTCTAAATCGGAAGTCGCCATCTTGGATTACAAAATGACTCAAAACATCGATTTCCGTAATTCACTCATCAACTCGATTCCAAAAAGTCCCATTTTGTTGAGGTTATTTAGAATTTTTCTAAACCGGAAGTCGCAATCTTGGATTACAAAATGGCTCAAGACATCGATTCCCGGTTTCACTCGTCAATCCAATAGCACAAATATCTATATTGTTGAGGTTATAGAAAATTTTTCAAAACCGGAATTCGCCATCTTGGATTAAAATGGCTCAAGACATCGATTCCCGCCATGCACTCGTGAACCCCATTCTAGAAATACCCATATTATTGACGTTATAGAGCATTTATCTAAACCGGAAGTCGCCATCTTGGATTTCAAAATGTCTTCAGACATCTATTTACATCATTAAATCGTTAACCCCATTTCGAAAAAGTTCTACTTTTATTAGTAGGGTAAAAGGGCATAATACGCCCCACCGGGGCAAAATGCACCTTTTCAATTCCCAGGATTCCTCAATTATCTAAAGAGTGAAAATGACTGCTAACAGTATCGTTTCATGAAATCACCGTACTAAGTTAGTTCGGTATTTTTAATATGTTGCAAAACAACAATATACACAAAAGTTGAAAAGAGCTACTTTAATGTAAGCTTCTACTTTTTCCAATAGCATTACAACCAATTAGAAACAGTCGGATTTGATAGAACTATTTCAAGTAGCTTACTAGAATGTTATGGTTACTATCTTAGTTTTTAGCTTGGCTTAAAACATGCATTCACAACAGCTCATCACCGGCTGAAACACCCCACCCATTGTTGTGGGGCATACCATTCTCTTGTTTTGAGGCATATTACACTTTAACCGGGGGCATTTTGCCCTGGGTGAAAGAAAAAACTAGAATTCCGACATCTTGGAAAAATGTTTAATAATACTTGTATCAGGATGTTTTTAATAAAAAAATGAAACGGATGCTAATTTCTAACTAATATAACAATAAATTAGGGACCATTCATAAATTACGTAACGCAAACATTGCCCAAAATTGACTCACTCCTCCCCCCATGTAACAAATTGTCACAAATTTCCTCATCCCCCCTTCCCCTGTTACGTAACAAATTCCTAGAAAAAAATTTTTTTTCTTCGGTGAAAACATGTTACGTAACGATCTAGCTAACTCCCCCTCCCCCCTATGTCACAACATGTCACAACTTGTTGTACCCCCTCCCCCCCCCTAAAAGCGTTACGTAATTTATGAATGGTCCCTTAGAGTAGTTGGTGCGGAGATCATAGTGTCGAATGGTGAAATATAGCCATTTTTGCTTAAGGTGGCGTATTAGACCTGTTTACTCTAACAGTAAAATATGTAAAATTATAAACAACTTCTTACTTAAACTTTTTCACGAATTGGTGCGCAAAAAAAGCTTGTTATTTCAAATTTAGTTTGTAAAAAAAGTTATGTTAATCGAATATTACGAAAAAAAAGAGTTCGTAAATGGAGGTTTGCGTTGCCATTTTTTACAAAAACGAAAATCTGTGTTAAAAATTTAAATTGCAAAAAAACATCTTTTTTAATTGTTTATATTTTGTCAACAAAAACCTATAGCGAAAAGAAATATTTTGAATATGATTGCATGATGGATAACTTATCGGTTAAACAATTTTTATAACAATAACTTTATACATAATTTGCCTTTTTCATATAGAAAGGTTATGCAATCGCTCTAAAAATCGTCAACGTAATCATTTTTTTTTTTGGCTTGTATAGGCTCAGGTAGGAGTATGCAGTAAGGGGTTGCTACTTTAAAATTATAACTAGTTTAAAATTTCTTAACGGATTTTCATCCTTGATCCGCCGCTGGTTTTAAGCGATGTTTCAGTGTCGACAAATAGTATCTCAAGATCTTGGCTGTCGATTCATTGTATGTATGTGCAAATCATACTGAATATGTAATATACCTTTCCACCATTGTACTGAACATAACCAGCTATGGAATCGTAGTTTGGATAAATGAAAAAGGCACAATTGCACCACTAGGTGGATTAAAACAGGTTTTTAAATTTCATACTAATTGCAGAATATAATTCCAAGTGCCATTTTAAACCAAAATGCATTTTACAAAAATCTTCCGAAATGCACTAGTTTTCGAGATATTTGGAAAAATTAAATCAATTTGTGTAATTATGCCTTTTTTAAAAGTTATTCGCATTACTATATCATAAAATGTCAAAAATGTTACGTTGATTGTTTCAAAGATGTAAAAGAAACTTTTTCAGTGTATTTGGGTCATGGAGAAGCTTTCGATAAAAAGCTTTCCTAGCAAAAACTTTTGACATATTTTTATAATTCACATTATTTGTAGTCTAAAATACAATGTTCTTTTCGAATATGATTCTAAAAGCCATTTTAAATCATAAATCTCATAACAAAAAAAACTGAAATGTAGTAGCTCTCGAGTCATTTAAAATTTTATTTTACCAACTGAATTATTTTGTTTTATTACTACCTTTTCATAAGATATTCGCGTTTCTCCATCAACGACAATAGATGTTTCAAAAGACCCTTAAAATTTTCTGGACCCTTCCCTCTGACATCAAAGCGATATTGAATAATAACTATTTGAAAACTACATGAAAACAACGAAAATAGGATTCAACTATATGGTTTTATCATCAGACTAGTGTTTTGGTACCGGTAGTACCAGTACCGAAAATCCCGGGAATAGCGACCCATTTTTGGTACCGAAATACCGGTACGGAATAGATCTAAGTACCGGTATTTTCGGTACTATGCAAAATGTTTGATTAAGAATATATCTAGCATAGAGCTGAAACCTGACGAGAACCAAAAGGTCATCGTCTCTAGAAATGTTTCCCGTATTAACGGGAATCAGTATAAGTGAACGAAAAATCACTATAGTAAAGTTGTTGCTGTTATTAGTCTCCAGTTCTCCAACACACATACTGGACACTTCAAATTATATGTAGGCAAGGCCCTCATGAGCGACATGCAGTTTGTATAGGCAGTTTGAGATGGAAGATCCAATTTGAAACGATAACAAGGTCACATAAAGCAAATATAATGATTGCGTTCTCTTTAAAAAATTGTGAAAATTTTTAAGATTGATTTCGTTTGTTCAGTTATCTGTGCAGTCAAACTCTCTAATTCCTTGAAAGCGTGTAATATATTTCTTCGTTACGGACCGTTTTCGGATAATTATACAACCGCCACGTACGTGAGTCAGTAGCAATACGCAAAGTAATATTTTTTAAATTCAAAATGCATCGCACCGATAATCATACATTTCTAGCATATTTCACTTTAGAACAGCTAAATATGGTCGGTGTTAAGTCAGACCGGACTAAGTCGCAAAACATCAAAAAATGAGATAATGATTTCTTCATCTACATTCCACTTTTACCAGATTTGAAATATGAAACAATAAACAAGAATTATGGCAAAAATTATTTTCCAATTATAATGGAAAGGATGCTGCGATTCAAACTTTAAACGCGTTTTTCTCGAAATCAATGCACTGTCACTTAGTCCAGTCTGACCTAACACCGACCATATGACAATTGCACCAATATACGAAGGTGTGCTTGACGATTACACGGTAACTAACTTAGTAAGTATTTAGGTTAATCAGTGTTTCTTGTAATGTAATTTGGGACTAAGTGTAACGTTTTGTAGATTCCTTGAGAAAGGCGCAAGACATGCCGCCGAAACGTCGGATGAAAGGTAAATATTCCGTTTGTTCAATATTTCAAAGATTGGGAGCAGAACACAACCCCTAAAAAACTCCACCAACAGTCGTTAGTTTTCTCACAAACTCAACCCTATGGCGAACGATAAGGGCATGTTTAAAAATATCAGACAGCAAGGTAGGTGGCATTGAACTGAAACTAAAATATTCCAAAACTATTTGGTCGAACATAATTAGAATGATCAAGAATTTTAATTGATATGATTTGTGGGAATATTTCATAAGTGAAACTCGGATTAGCTCCCCGTATTTGCAATGTACCGATACAGGAAGGTACGCAGAAAATTTTCAAGGGAGGGGTTTTGATTGTTTACGTTTCTTATATAAGGAGGGTATAGAAACCTTCAAACGTTGACGATTTTTTCCGAGGTCCGGAAGGCTGAGTCTTGTGTGGACTCGGCTCAACAAATTGAGACAATGTCTGTTATCGAGAAGGAATCTTGATCAGACACAACCGCCCGCCTACTGGATCACGGTAGTGTCGGATTCTCCCTGCGGTGGTTTGTAGTAAGCCTATCGACTAAACCTAAATATCTTGTTCCTCCCAATCCTCATCCTTCCGGGACCACCGTTAAGTATTACTTCAGGAGAGATTGTGTTCCAGTTTTTTTATTTAGTGTTAATCGTTCGTGCTTTTTTCATTAATGTTGTTTCTTGCTTGCTGTCGAGCCTTCGTTGTATAACTCAGGTCAGCTGCAAATATCGTTACCTGCCGAGACGCGGACCGATCCAGAGATGCCGAACATAACGACTTACATCTCTTTACAACCATCTTCGCAGGGTTCCTTATCCTTCTTGGTGATACTCGCTGCTAATTATCTACTAGCTGGTGCTGAGAGTTGCCGGGTGGCGGAATTTCTCCCGATACCGTTGCTCGTTTTCGTGAGCCATTTAGTTCTCAGGCACTCTGGCGTAGAGATCACATACGGTGAAATTACTCTAGACAATGATGTCCCAATATTTACCCTCCCTGTTACTGTTGTATTAGGCCACTGTACAGTGACTTGCGCTGAATTGTGCTCGAAAGGTATTGGAAGAGAGAATCCTTCTTTTTAGCATCAGTATCAAACCACTCAGTTTAACAGCTACCAGCTATTGAATCCACCGAAAGTCGCGCAGTGAACCAGACCTCGGAAGACGTAATCAAAGAATTTACCGTCTTACAAGAAAAAAATCTTCAGCTAAAAGCAGGCTTGTTATTCGCTCACATAATGAGCCACAAAGAGCGAAATACACCGATTAAAAATAGAGCAGCACAAAAACACAGCGATGTGCAGAACGACCGCACAAAGAGAAACGTGAAAACGAAAAAGAGTAAGATCTGTGCACCAAGAGCTGCACAATTTCGTTCAAAGAGTCACTTGGAAGAGCCACTTTTTTGTGCCTCCCCTCACTGGAAAGCAGGTAGGAAAGAGAATCAAACTACAATTCAGATAAAGTTTGATCGGGAGAACGATTTAAAAATGTTTTTGGTTGCCTTCTCTACTTACGTGCGCGTGGGACCAAGTTACACACTAAAGAGCCTCTTTATTTCTACTCTTTGTGGCGTGCAGCCATGGAGTAGGATACACGTGTGGGAGCAACACGCATCGGAGTGAAGAGGTTTATTGCGAAAGAGAAGAGCGGTGGTTCGCATGAAAAGTGCAAAGAGCGTTTGTTATTCTTCTCTTTATTTGCTCTGAGGTGCATAACATCCCTGGCTAAAAGGTGAGATACTATTCGAAAGTAAGTTATTTCTTTGATTAGAATACTTGTTAATACCTGTTGTTGATCAGCATAATTGAATGTTTAACCCTTTCATGCCCAACTTTTTTCTAGTCCATGTAGGGTTTCAAAACTATATTTCCTTGAAAACGATGGGATCAAGAAACTCGAAAAGCCTTTTTTCATTAAGATAGGTGCTTCTCTTGCAGTGCTAGAAGCTGCTCAATTTTTACCTTCTAATGCTCAATGCAATTCTTCTAGAAAATTTACAATAGTCCAATTGTGTGGAAAACGTATAAGTTTAATCAGTTTTCAAAAATATTGCAACATAACGAAGATATATGAAAAATTCATTTTCCGTCATCAACATAAACTGTTCCTGGCAGCACTGCTACATCGGAATCCAATCAGACTAATTGCAATAAATTCAGCTCTAGAGCTGATCCTTGCAACTGTCAATACTCAAATGAAAGGCAATAGTCACATTTATTGGCCTTACTTGTTTTTGTGAAGAAATCTTGCCTCAATCAAAAGTTATAGCTTTTTAAAAACGTTGTTGTCCACAAACAACATGGGCATGAATGGGTTAATTACAAACTAAAGTATTTTTCGCTTTTTTAAAAAAAATACTTCAGTACCGGTACTTACCGCTACCACCGATACTGAGGGCGTCAGTACCGTGGTATCGGTTCTCACCAAAAAGGGTCGGTACTACGAACCCTACATCAGACCCTATGGTTGAATAATTTTTTTTATTGTTTTCGTATAGCTTTCAACTGGTTTACAATATCGCCTTATTGTCGAACAGAAAGTTACAGGAAATGTTATGGGTCTTTTGAAAAAACTTATTGTTGCTAATAAAGAAACGCGAAGAACTCATAATAAAACAAAATAATTGTGTTGTTGAAGCAAAATTTAAAATATCTCGAGAACTACTACATTTCAGAAATTTTTTGTTATAAGCATTTTGATTTAAAACAGCGTTTCATATTCAAAAATAAAATTGTATTTTTAACCGCAAATAGTATGAATTATAATATGTCTAAAATTGTTGCTAGATAAACTTTTTTGTTGAAAGCTTCTCCATTATCCAAATACACCGAACAAGCTTCTTCTACGTCTTTAAATCGATAAGCATTAGATTGTTGACATTTTATGATGGAGTAACGCGAATATCTTTTAAAAAGAGCATAATCACACGAATTGATTTTTTTTTTGTTGGAGCAAAATTCCAAATATCTCGAAAACTATTGCATTTTGGAACATTTTTGTTAAATGTATTTTGATTTAAAATGATACATTGAATTGTACTCTGTAATAAAATTACTCTTTTGCATGTCAATTAGTATGAAATTTTAACACATACATAAAGTTATTGTTAGCAAAAAATTTACCGATAAGTTCTCCATCTCGCAATCACATTCCAAATGTTTTTTTTTCTCTTTAGCTTTTGTTGACAAAATATAAAAAATTTAAAAATAAATGTTTTTTTGCCATTTAAATTTTAATATAAATTTTTGTTTTCGTGGATTATTATTACACAAAAAAAATTCAGTGTATATTTTTTTCGTAAAGAAGTTTTTATTCTCTGTAACTCGTTATCAGATAGTTTTGCCGTTTAAAATAGAGTAACCGACCAAAAACTTTTGGAAATTAATGCACGTAGAAACGTTTACACCCCTTTGAAAAATTGCTCTTGTATCAAAATATTGCAATTGCCAGAAAATTTCATGGATATTTATAAACCGAACACAACTGCAAAGTTTCGTTCGAATCGACGATGGCCATATTATGCTGTCGGCCGGTATCTCATGGAATCCATTAAAATAACATAACATAGCATACCGTTGGAAAGGTTATTTCTTGTTCTTTCCAGAGCATTATAAATTCAAATTGGTTGAAAAATGATTGCGTAGAAATTTGTGTAGTGCCCAAAGCTCCGAAAAAATTTTTTTTGCCATGAATCAAGATTGCGAGGGTGTGCAAAATTTTTCAAACATCGTTTTGCATTTGACGAGATCTACAACCTATACTAGGTCACCTGAAAAAAAAACAAAACCACAGCAATTGAGCTCGAGAAACCACAAAATTTAAAACAATAGAGGATAAATACCCAAAAAGCATGATCCGCCAAATTACTTCAGGTCGCGCTGTTGCTCAGTCAATGTCGATTAATAGATTTGCTCAAAAATGACTCGATATTCAACGAAAGGAAAAATAGAAAAGAACTAATTTTTCATTTTGTATACGGTGGTCTTATTGTTTTGTCCGACGCTGTAATTACTACCTTGAACTTCTATAAATTTTGAGATACGTGAAGAATGTGTACACCTTTAGTAGCTGTATCCTGGAAACAAAGGGAATCTTTTGGCGTGTGACTGTAAAGACGAATGGACGCAATTACGACATCGACAGTCCCTCATATTGAAACGTACAAAAAGACAACCTTTTTTGTCCTGCTCTAAATAATTACATTTTTAAATCCAATTAATTTTAACGCTCTTGTAAATAACAATAGCTGAATATATCAAAATGCTCGTTAATCAGTACGAGCTACAATGACGCATTCCAAATTCTTATATAATTATTAAAGACTGATTCAAATAACTGCAGTAATAGCATTTTTCCACAACAGCAACTGTCACGAAATGAAAATGATGGATATGGAATTGAAAAATTATTACCAACAAACGAAATGGCTGGCCCGGAATTCCATCGTAATCGGATTACAAAAAGGCATTTTACCGCATCACTCACTCCACTTCCGTCCGACCAGCCGGTACATTTTAATTTAATTTTTTAATGATAATAGGCGCATTCCGCTTGACAAACGTACCGTAACAAAAAAAGTTCTCCAAAGTGTTTACTGGCGCTGATGTGTGGAAGTAATCACGGGTAGTTATGTTTTAATAAGCGTAATGAGTAATACCGATGAGCCTTCGTTTTCTGACTTCATTAACCTACGGACACTTGATTACATCAGCCTGCGAACATTTGTTTAAGGTGTCAACAGAATTTTGTTGTGTGGTGTGAACTGTCAAAATAACTTTTTGTATAAACACTTAAAAAGTAACGATTTTACGAACTTATTGCTTAAGCTTTTCAAATGTCCAAAGTTTCACGAGTTTAGGTAGTATTTTTTCTACCCAAAAATGGTGAAAATATGTTCCTATTATTATTGGTACAGATTTTAAGAACTCTTTTCACTTTCATTGTTGCATCAATTGCCGATAACATTATATTGCATAATGAAAACTTATTCTATTTTATTCTGGCTTTTAAAATGCTGAATTTTTCGTCATTCGATTACAAAATTATTAAATTCTATATTGATGATCAGATTAAGGCTCCAAAATATTTAAATTGCTACGCGATCCGGATTTTTAAATGAAACTAATTTAAAGCCTAGCAGTAAGTAACAATTGCTCCATTAATGTTCGTTTACGGAAAACATTGTTAACAAGCGCAATACCACCACCACCGCTACTTCTTGGATGAAATCTCATTAAAAGTCAAATTAAAAATGCAGTGTGCAATTGTACACGCAAGCGAACATATTTAAATTTTAATAAATAACCAAAACGCGGCAATAATAATTGAGACCTAAGCGGATTCACCTGCTGGTTGAAGTGTGTCTTTCTAGTATCATAATTATGTGAGTGTTTTTCTGATATGCTGTCTTCTGAGCGCGTAGAAATAACTCCTCTCAAGAGAGATGAGAAATCCAAAGACAAATATTTAGATGAACTCTATCGGGTATTTTTTACACAAAACAGTGTGCATCACGAATCCAATAGAAAAATAAACAAAGAACATGGAAGAAAATAGGAGAAAAATCAAAGAAGCCATGAAAAAAGCAACAATGTGGCAAAGAAGCAGAAAAACAAAGCAGTAAATAAATAAATTAAGCAAATAACAAAAAAAACTCCAAAGAAAAGAAATTAGGAAGTCTAGAAGCAAAGAAACACGAAAGCAAATAATCAGAGAAGCGAAAAAGCAAAAAGTAAAAAAAGCGAGGAATCAAAGAAAAAAATAAAGCAAAACAACAAAACAATCCTTGAAGCAAACTGGCAAAGGTTCATAGGAAAATGAAATTAACCAAGATGCAATTATCGAAAGAAGCAATCGAAGTAAAGAAGAGAAAAAACAAAGAAGTATAGAGGTGATAAAACAAAGAAGCGAAGAAAATCAAATATATAATATAACCAAACGAGAATAGAAGGTGAAGAAGCATCGGGGGAGAGAAACAAATAACCATAGAAACATAAAAACAAAAGAGCAATATTGTTCGGGTAAAGCAAAGGAAGCTTTTTTGAAAAAAAAAAATTGAAAAAGCTTCGAAGTGTAAATAAGGTTTGATTAGGAAAATTGGAGTAAATAATAAATGTATTCAGGTTTTTTACGCGTTTTTTGTGCGGTATTTTTAAAGCGTTTTTTACGCGGGGTTTTTACACGGTTTTCATTTACGCGGATTTCTGAATTTACGCGGTATCCATAATCGCGGTTTGCATTAACGCGGATTCTTAAATTTAAATTTAAATTTACGCGGTTTTCTAAATTTATGCGGCTTTCATTTACGCGGCCTGTGTCCCCTGTAAAGAAAACCTGAGTATACAAGACGACTTCCAGTAGCCGGTTATTTTTTTCTTCTTGTAGGATGATTATAAGGTTATAATAAAATTGGATTCTTCAGATACTATTTTTTTCGAAACTTGTTCTACTGGAGTTATATAGCTAGATTTTCGGAAGGGCTTCCCGGCAGAATCACTTACTACAATTGCAGACGAGACGGGCAATGACACCCACTAGGGTGGTGCTTTTGAATGTGACATTCATTGCACGGTTCAGATATGTGCTGGCGTAGGGACTTCACGATTGCCTGCATCATCGCAAAGGGCTCGAGCGTTTATACGTTGACGTGTTCGATTGCGTGTGCGTTTGTATGTCGCGTGTGCAAATGTGTATGTAACTTTGCGTGTATAAATTTTATTGTGTGTCCTTTCGCATAATCGCAAGTTATCTTGGATGGTCGCGTGCGGACCGCGAATCTGATACTTAAATTTCGGTGTACGGTTCAGATGCTAGAAGGAAGTGAGTTTTTCCATGTCACGGGAGTTCCTGGTCATGTCACGTCATGAGCGCTATTTTTTTTCTAATTGTTCCAACTGAATGTATGGACCTAAATTGCAAAGATGGAGTGTAGATTTCTGGACGTGACCGATGATCGCACGAACACGAGCGTTTGTGGGTTCGTGTTTGAGACCACGTTTGTAACTTTGTAAGTACTAAAACGTTCACTTTATTACCGGGATGATATCAAGTATGCGCGATCGCGGGCGTAGATATGCATAGATGATCGCGTAGGGCTTAAGCGTTCGTCTGTTAACGTATTTGTCGCGTGTATGTGACTTCGCGTGTGTTCTTGGATGGTCACGCGAACCGTCATTTTCATATTTAGTTTTCGGAGCACGGTTAAGATTCTGACAGGGAGTGATGTACCCCAGATCACTAGAGTTTCCGTTCATGTCGCCATGGAACGTGCTGTCTAGTGGACACGAGGGCTTTCTTTTTCAATTGGTCCAATTGAAAGCATGGGCCTAAACTGCTGGTACCGGATATGGAGACTTCCGGAAGTGACCGAGTCATTATCGCGCAAGTGCAGGGATTTGCAGGCTCGCGCTTGGGACCGCGTTTGAAAATTTATAAAAGCTGAGACGTTCACCTTATCACCGGGATGCTTTCATGTTTGCGAGACCGCGGGTGTAGGTTGCGTGGATGATCGCGAAGGCCTCGAGCATTTGTATGTTAACGTGTTAGTCGCATGAATGTGGTTTCGCGTGTATGAGTTTGATTTTTTTTGTCGCCATGGAACGCGTTTTTAGTAGATATGAGCATCATTTTATTGTTTGGTCCACCTGAAGGCATCAGACCTATGCTACTAGAGCCGATGATTGGGACTTCCGGACGTAACCGATTCATGACCGCATGACTACGGGCATTTGTGGGTTCACTCCTGAGACCCCGTTTGTGAATTTATAATTGCTAAAACGTTCACTTAGTCACCGAGAGGTTACAAGATTGCGGGCGTAGGTGGGCATGGATGATCGCGAAGGACTCGAGCGTTTGTATTTATATTATCGTTTTTGTCGCGTGTACTAGCGTGTACGTAACTTTATTTTTTTAACATTTTAACTACATTAAATTAGCTAGAGATTACTGGATAGGGAAAGTTATGAAAATTAGAGCCATAGTACTCAAGTGAAAGCAAGGATGTGAAGTAAACAGATCGGAAAACTACAAGTGGCAGCGTCATTAGAGCAGGCCTAATATCGTACGGGCTTAATTTTTGTCTTCTGCTAATGAGGGTCGAGCTTAGACAGCATAAATACGAATCACCCGAGTTCACTAGCATGTGTCCTGGTATAGATAGACATGTCCATCTTTACCGTGACAACCGACAAAAATTAAGCCACGCAAGATCACCACTGAAAACCTGTCTATTTTTATAACCGTGTGGAACTTTTCATTAGATTTTAGTGCATCGTTGAGATGCTGAGTTCTTCGATTTCACTAGAGTTCCCGGTCATGTCGACATGGAACTAAAGTTAAAACTTTGCCGTATCGGTTCAAAATGGACGAATTTCTATAATTTTGGTACGCTGAATTCGTTTCTGATATTAAAACATTAAAAATAATCATTTATCATTCATTAAGGTGTTTCAAAACGTTTTATCGAAACTATTCTAAAAAAATTTGTATAGCAATTTTCGTGCGCCAAATGGTTTTTGATATTATCACTTGTTAAAAAAAACTGCATTAGGGTGACTAAAAAAAATTATTTTGTTGTGAAGTTTCATAATTTTTTAAAGAATTTTTTGTATGCTGAATTCTGTTTTTGGTTAAAAAATATAATAGAAATTAACTTTACTATTTATTAGGGTGGCTCAAAATGAAATATTTTGCTTTTAAGAATATAATGATTTTTTCAATAGCAATTATGGCAAGGACTGGTGGTATCCAACGGGGGGAAAAACGATCTCAAATGGTGAGGGAAGCTAAGCAATCATGTGAAAAAAATTCCCCCAGAGGTGAGATTCGAACTCGCAACCTTTGAGACTCCGGCCCAATGCACTAACCCTTATGCTATCCCTGGGTTAGTGCATTGGGCCGGAGTCTCAAAAGTTGCGAGTTCAAATCTCGCCTCTGAGGGAATTTTTTTCACATGAGCTTCACTAACCATTTGCGAACGTTTTTCCCCGTTGGATACCACCAGACCTAAATAAGGTATCGACACTTAAGTCAAAAACCAAAAAATTTAATTATTAGAATTATGGCAAGCTGAATTTATTTTCAATGTTTAAAAGAACTACTTAACATATCATAATGGTGTTTCAGAAATGATTATTTAGTTTTTACGGATCAAATAAGATGCGTTCGAATAATTTTGAAACGTGAAATTCAATATTGTATTTCTTGATATGAAAACTACTTTTTCTTTACTGATTGAAGCAAAACTTTTGATCGTCTTAGTAGAATATTTAATTGCATTCACTAATCAACAGGATAGTTAGCGACTTTTTTTTCTTACAGGTATGTTTTAAGTAACTTGGATCGCATATTTGATATCTTACATAAAACTTAAATTAAGAATTACCCTCTTTTGGCGTAACGGTTAATTTTAAAATAATCTTATTTATTTGGGTAATATCGCCAACCCTGAAAATAAATCAGTACTATACGAATTCTGATGAAAATAATTTTACCAAATGACTAGAACTCAATTGTGTTGACTCAATTTGATAGTTACTTTGAAAGTTATCAAGAAATAGAAACATTTAATGACATTTTTCAATAGGTTGAAAATATTTACTGAATTTTAAACATTCTGAATACTTTCACCATCTAACGAACCACTTTCTCCACTCGACTCTCTTTTGATCACTAGTAAAACCCTTGCACATCATGCTCTCAATGCAATTTGAAAATTGTTCACGTATTCGTGCCATTATTGTAGCTATTACTAGTGATTATTCCAATTTAATATCACTAATAACCATGCGTTTCCATTCACAGTTTTTTTTCAATTTAACTGCTTATCGCAAGTTTTCGCAAAACTATCATATACTCATTTTAAAGAGAAAATAAAATGTTTTCGAATGAATATAGTGTGATCGTGGGCACTCACAGGCGGCGTTGTTGTTATCGCATTAGATATGCGAAGTCAATGAAAGCTCATGACCAACAATTATCTAAACAATAGCTAAACCAACTAGTGGCTTATTTTTGTCGATTTTACGATGTAATTCAATGACATAGATAATTTTGGTGATATAAAATCAAGCGTTTCTTCGAAAAACGAAAATAACCAGATGTAGTGCCTATGCTCAAATTATGCGAAAAACACTTGAGTTCATTTTACCTCCGAATTACCTAAAATCTCACTAAAATCTCGCTGACAGCTAAGCTGATAGAAGAAAAATACTAGCGAGAATATCCTTCGTATATGGACTTAAGTCCGGGCTTGTCCCACTGTGTGACGGCATAAGTCTAGGCTGCTAGAAGCGAGGTTCTCTACTTCCGGACGTGGCCGATTCATGATCGCGCGAGCGGTGAGTTAATTCTTGAGACCAAGTTTGCAAATTTGTAAGTGCTAAAAGGTGTACTTTATAACCTGGATTGTTTTAGTGTTAACGAGGTCGCGGGAGTAAGTATATGTTAATTATTGCAATTGCATGTTCGCGTTTGTGATCAGGTTTGTGTTATCGCGAAGGCCGCGATCGCTTGTACGTTTGGAATGAGAGAGACTGTGAGTGTATATGACAGAATATGCAGAATAAAAAAGGGAAGAAATTAAGTAGAAGCGTATAAATTGATCGATATGATTTTTGGTACACATGTGTAGTGGAAAAGCAAACTACTAGAAGTACATCAAAGACAGACTAATTGAGACGAAGAAAAGAACACATGTAACATGCAATCAAACTACTTAAACTCGTCCAAATTCCAGCAAATAATACTTATTTTCCAATAACGACATTAGCATTCTGTTATAATTTTTTCATGCTATGCTGACCGGGATTCACGTGCGTCGGTAAATTAATCGAACCTAAATTTATCCAATCCGATCTTCCCGAATGAATGGAATCGAATGCAGGAATTGAAAAAAAGTGAAATAGTGACCTACGAACCTTAGAAAGCATTACCCACTATTCTATCATATATGCCAGTTCTGCATCAATACCCGGACCCAGCTGTCACAAATCTCAGACGAACACATACACAGATAGACATACGACAAGCACATAACAATTGTAAGCTAGTACTAAAGACAAGGTCCGTAAGCCCGCTCCGTTTCTTCGATGCATTACTATCGAGGCGTAATGTAATAACCATCTTAAAGCTGTTGTCTGTCAGGTTTTTTAAAGCAATGCTTGATGATTTTTGCAGTACCGGCAAACCCGTCAACATAGGCAAGGGGGATTCTTCAGCTAGGAAATTAGTTTTAAATTTACTGTGGCAACTGTTGTAACGGTATTTAACAAGCAAGGGACTGGAAGGTGAAGAGGGCTGTAGCACTCCAGGAAGAGCAAGGAGTTGAAGGAAGAATGTTTAGAAACGCGTGGAATAGGGTCTATTTGCTATGGTTATAAATTTTCTTTCGGTGCAGTTATTCATTATTTTAATCGTCAGTAACAACGGACAGATTATTATCCACGAGATTAATCTAGCAGTGTTGCCGAATGTATTGTTACTGTAGCAACACAAGTTACAAAGCAAATATGCCGAGAAACAAAAGTTGAAAAGATGGAAAGAACAAAAGAGTTAAAGAAGCAATCAAACAAAGAAGTAAAAAAGCAAAAAAGCGATAAAGTAATTATGCAAAGAAGAAAAATAATTGAATATGCTCGATGTTAAAGATCCCAAAGAATTTAAAAAGAAAATATGTTTATTGATTAAATAACCTGAACTGGGCCGCAGTGATTCACACATTCTTAAATATCATGTGCCCGAGTTCAAGGGATCTACCACAATTTCGCAACGATTTCAAATCCTTTCTCATTCGCGAATAACATCATATATCGAGTGCGATCCCGAAACACCACTGCTCGCTGTGAATGGAAACCTTTAAAACCAACCTTTTTGTCGACTGAAATGCCTATTACAACATCATAGAGATGCCTATGGTAAATAATGTGTCTACCCACACATTACTCACCCCGTATGGGTCATTAGGGCATTTTTCCCTGGATGGCAATCCTCGTGCAACGCCCAACTCTGCTTGATTTTGCGGCCAGTTCACTCATCCCGATGCCACTGACTCACGGAATATGTAAAACAACCAATCGAATTGTGTTGAAAAAAGTAGTCAGAATTGAGCATGTATTTAGGCAAATAAAAAGGCCACCGACAGTGATTAATGCGAACGAAATGAACATTGTTTCAGTCGTTGTTGCTTCTACAAATCACTGGTTTAAACGTTTATCACTTAAATTAAATAAATCTTGTCGCCAATTTTGCATCATATTTGTTACAGAATGTTTCAAAAGTACCCATTTGGCTTGTTGAGTGAAAATCTTTTAGCAGAACTTCGTTGTCAGAAATAGTTGTTCTGAGCGTCCCATTTTCTTCAGACGAAATCTCAATTTCCACAATATCTTCTACGAAATAATTACCTTCAAACATGTAAACCAAAAGTTTTGGGCTGTCTTGAAGCCAAAGTACACGCTATCCGTCTATCTTAAGAAAAGTATAAATAAACTCGGCAATCGCTCAAAAACTTTAAACCAAAGGAAAAACAACTTTTAATTGGCCCCATCTCCGGTAAACAAAGTCCCCCCTCCGGATTAGCAGGTTTCATTCGCTGCACTAGCCAACTTGAACTAATTGATTGCAACTAAGTCAGTAATTGATGCAGGAGGGAAGCACACATCTGTACAGAACCTAAGTATAAATCACCTACCCTTACCTATTACATCTGAGTCAGTGACTAGCTCACTTACATGCGGTGGTTCCAATTTGCATCCGTCTAATTGTGGAACGATCCAGCGAAGCGTAATAATTAACATTCGCTCACTTCCGTGGGGTAGTTCGAGTGAAAGCCACGAATGGCGCGGAATCAAAGTTTTAGCTCCACCTCCACGTCAACGTCTCAACTTACCCCCCTTCCCTTTGGAACCACCGCACCGGTCCACCAGAGCCCGTAAAAGGATGTCATTATCATCATTTCTCCGCACCAGCAATTGCAGTTCATTTCCCACCGGATGCAGCGGGGAATCTTTTCGCATGTAGCGGGAAGTGGTGGGTTGATTTCGCAGAAATACCTCGGCAGTAAGACGGATGTTTGCTAAACCGTATCGGGAAACCGTGGCACAGCCGTCGTGTCGATCCACTTTGGGACGGATAATCGGGATACAATCTAACTAAATGGCGCAATTTTCTAAGGACTTGAAATATGCTCTGATTTCCCTTTGCAAACGGTTACAAAAAGCTGAAAATTAGCACTTCACAAAGATGGGTTCGAATTCAAATAAAATTACAGCAATTAACCTCTTGTATAGCTATCGGTCATGACAGATAGTACTAAAATGATAGTATTTCGAATAGTATTCAAATTGATACCGCATCTATGTTGGCATTATTGGAAACTTTGCGCTAAACCTACATCGTGCATATAACAAATGCAGTTTTTTCGAGTTATGCAGAATATTGTTTTGCCTTTCTCATGTAGAAAGATTATGCAATCGTTCCTAATAATCGTCTCGACTGTACAGGTAACCCACGAAGGGGGAGCTTATAATGTTCCAAAATTAATGTCACGCCATTTTCTTTGACAATGTTGATTTCAAATAAATGGCCTTAGAACTACTTTAGATCTGCATGTAAGGCAGTCTTTAAAAGCAGCATAGCCCTACATACTGATTAAATGCTGATATAATGTCAGAAAATGCAAACTGTGTCTCCGAGTTTTAGAACTAGCGTCAATCCGTTGATAGCTTAGTCCTGTCACTAAATTAGTGTCGGATGCTGATGAGCTGAAGTCGAAATGCAAATTCCATAACTAATTTGGTTGTAGGTTTTATGGTCTACCCGTGCAAAGATGGCTTTAAACAATTTTCTCCTTAATCAAACTATTTAGATATTCGAAATGGCGGCTTCTGGTTGAGCAATATTCTTGACAATCCCAATAATGAGAATTTTTGGAACGGACTGATGGAAAAAGTAATTTGGAGCCATTTTGGAATCCAAGATAGCGACCTCCAGTTGAGTGAGATTTTATATAACCGTAACCATAATCATAACGGGCTTGACGAGTAGATGACGGACATCGATGAACGACGCCAAGATAGATACTGCCGGTTGAGCAAAATTTTCCATAACTATATCATCACTAGCACTGTATATATCCCGTCGCTGTTGTGCTATCTTACAGGGGCGGGCACTCTAAGTGTAACCAATTTAAAAGGTCATAAATTCGGTTTGGAATAATATTTTTATTTACTTGTGCAAAATGTGTGAAAATAATCAAAAATTCAGCATCAATTTACTTTTGCTTGATTTGATTACCTTTTACCTTGACTACGGCCTTGCGGCGGTTAAACACGAATCACAAGCTGTCCGACTGTCACTTTTTTTTGACCCACTCTCGGGCAATGGCTTTCTTCAACGTCTAGAGGCTGGCGTATTTCTTACTTAGGACCGAAATGTTTGTCTGCCTACGGCTTTAAAGTAGCCTGCGGAATACTTCCCCAATAATATGTCGCATTTTCTTTGACGACAAACTTGTTGAAAATGATTGGAGACCGCCCATCTGCGGTTACAGCGGCCCAAACCAATATTTGTGGCGGGTGCTGACTCCTGGTGGCCAAACAATGACTCAAATTCTCATATGAATGGTCATGTAAATCCTATCGTTTTGAGAGTTGGTGCATTTTTTGTTACATACATACATAAATAAACTCTGAAAGCAGCTCCGACGAAGCGAGTCTGTGCCGCTTCTGCTAAGATCCTAAGATTCCAATAATCTAAGATCTTAGCAATAAAAGCACTCTAGCCCAACCGGAGTGCCAACCGGCACATCAGGATCGACGCCAGTAACATCCTGATTATGATATACTGGCCATGGCGAACGTCAACGGACAGGACACGGATGACGAATAGGATGGCGACTTTGGGCTGACAGGTGTGCTGTTCTACTCCCTGAGTAAGGAAAGATGACACCGACTTGAAATGGCGAGTGGGCTAACAGCATAGCTGCCTCCGTCCCAACAAAACCCTGGCAGGTCTCCGGGTACATTCGAAACTCGTCATCATTTGGTTGGTGGTACTAGGTTCGGTTGAAGCATTCCCGATTTACGCCGATCCGGCTCTGAA
Source organism: Topomyia yanbarensis (assembly GCF_030247195.1). NCBI lineage: Eukaryota > Metazoa > Arthropoda > Insecta > Diptera > Culicidae > Topomyia > Topomyia yanbarensis. The sequence goes on from NC_080672.1 coordinate 383,839,729, forward strand.
CACTACTCCCCATGAAGGATAGTGTCAACACTTGCATGACCTCACTGCTGCTTTTTGGCAGCATAGATAATCATGGGATAGCGAGAGGCGACTAAGTGCAGCGAGTGGAGATAGCGGCCCGGAGTTGGGACCCAATAAAATGGAGAAACAACAAGCAACCAATATAAACGGAGCAAGTACGGTGAATCCGTTTGCCAGAGGTGGGTTGGTGAGGTCACCACCACCAATAGTAGCTGAAATCACCCAGCAAGAGCAGGAGGAGGGGAAGCCGAAGCAACAGCAACATCAGCAGCAAAAACAGCCAGAGCAGAGCGGAATGAGCTACACCCCACAAACGCCAAAAGTAGTGGTAGCGAAGCACTTGGTGGAGGAGCTCCACAAGTTCGTGGACACGAGAAACAATGTCCATAAAGACATTAAGGAGATGGTCATCAAAATCCGGAAGGCGCTCCTGTCTGCCGTGCAAGAGTACGATACGGCTAATTCAGCTGAGCGAGCATCGGCGTCGGCTAAGGCCACTATCCTCCTAGCCCCTCCGAAACAGGGTAAGGAGAGGCAGATTGGAGTTGAGAACACGTCAGTTCCCATAACTCCAAAGAGGACAAGATCCTCGCCAGGAGACGAAAGACCAGGCGGGTCAAAGAGGCAGACGCTAGAAGACGCTGTTGCTGCCGAAGGAAAGGATGCCACCTTACAGGGTGAAAGCTGGAGTACCGTTGTAGGTCGGAAGAAGAAACGCGGGAAACAGCAAAAAAAGAAGGAGGAGCGAAAAGAGGAGCAGAAGAAGAAATCAGAACCCTCGGTTCGTCAGAAGGCGCCTAAGGGAGAAGCCGTGCTCGTCAAAGCAAATGACGAGACTACGTACGCAGCACTGCTCAAAAAGGTCAGAGAGGACCCGGAGCTGAAAGATTTGGGGGGAAACGTGTTAAGAGTCAGGCGAAAAAAAATGAGATGCTCCTCGAGCTTAAGAAGAATACTACGACTAGTAGCTCTGCCTTGCAGGAGACTATAACAAAATCAATGGGTGGAAAGGCAGAAGTCAAAGCCTTAAGCCCGGAGATGGTAATTGTGTGCAAGGACCTCGACGAAATAACGACGGAAGACGAGCTGAGAGGTGCTATGAAGCAGCAGTGCAAACTGGGCGAGGTGCACATGACGATCCGGTTAAGGAAGGGATACGGAGGAACGCAGACAGCGATGATCCGTTTACCGGTAACCGCTGCAGACAAGGCACTGGAGATAGGTAAAGTTACAGTTGGATGGTCGAGATGCCTACTGAGAGCCGCCCCAGCAGCGGAACGGAGAAATGTTTCAAATGTTTAGGCTTTGGACATTTAGCAGTTGCAGGTGCGGTTTGCACAGGCCCGGACAGATCCGGGATGTGCTGTAAATGCGGAGAGACGGGCCATCTTGCGAGAGACTGCACGCAGAGGCCGAAGTGCTTGCTTTGCACCCCAGCGGAAGGAAACGACCATCAGACGGGTGGCTTTAAATGTCCAGCCTACAAGAAGGCGACTGCAGGCCAACGGTGATGGAGATGACCCAGATAAACCTGAATCACTGTGATACCGCACAGCAACTGTTGTGGCAGTCTGCAACAGAAACTATGTGCGATGTCGCTTTGATCGCAGAGCCCTATCAAGTTCCCCCTAATAACGGTAACTGGGTGGCGGATAGATCAGGAACCGCTGTGATACAAGTAATGAGAAGATTCCCCATTCATGAAGTGGTAGAACGTTCATACGAGGGTTTCGTGATAGCCAAAATCAACGGCATCTTCGTATGTAGCTGCTACGCTCCTCCAAGGTGGACAGTAGAGCAGTTCAGCCTAATGCTGGAGCAGTTAACCGAGCAGTTGATCGATCGGAAGCCGGTAGTCATTGGTGGTGACTTCAACGCCTGGGCTGTGGAATGGGTCAGTAGCGTAACCAACACAAGAGGGTGTATCCTGCAGGAAGCTCTAGCGAAGTTAGACGTACGATTGTGCAATGAAGGCTCTGTTAGCACATTTCGGAGAGACGGTAGAGAGTCTATCATCGACGTCACATTCTGTAGTCCCTCATTGACGGCGAACATGGATTGGAGAGTATGCGAAACGTATACGCATAGTGACCACCAGGGTTCCGTTGACCGTATCGGTCAACGGAACCCCGCGGCAGTACAGAGAAGGGTGACCGGCGAACGAAAGTAGAAGACGAAAGCCTTCAACAAAGACCTCTTTGTTGAGGCACTTCGGCCGAACGGCGGGACCGAGAACGTGGATGCGGCTGTCCTAACAAGAAGGATTGTGGCGGCTTGTGACGCCACAATGCCGCGAAAACTGGAACCAGGCAACAAACGGCGCCCAGCTTACTGGTGGAACGAGACGCTTAGTACGTTACGCGCTGCTTGTCTCAGAGCCAGAAGGCGGGCCCAAAGAGCAAGGTCGGAACCAGAGAGAGAAGAGCGTAAGGCTTTAAAACCGCTTTAAAACGGGAGATCAGACTTAGCAAGTCAGAGTGCCACAAGGAGCTATGCCGAGAAGTAGACGCCAATCCCTGGGGTGACGCATACCGAGCCATGATGGCGAAAATGAAGGGTCCGACGACGCCAGCCGAAATGTTTCCGAGAAAGCTGAAGATAATCGTCGAGGGTCTTTTCCCGAAGCACGATCCAACTATATGGCCACCGACACCGTACAGCGAAGAAGAAGGAACAAGCACGGATCGGCAAGTGACTAACGACGAGCTAGCAGAAGCATCGAAGCGCCTAAAATCAAAGAAAGCCCCTGGTCCGGATGGAATACCAAACGGAGTACTGAAAGCTGCGATCCTGGCATATCCGGACATGTTCAGGATAGTGATGCAGAAGTATCTAAATGAAGGCAACTTCCCCGAAATGTGGAAGGTCCAGAAGCTGGTGTTGCTGCCGAAGTCAGGGAAGCCACCTGGCGACCCGACCTCGTACAGGCCCATATGCCTGCTGAATACACTCGGAAAACTCCTGGAAAGGATCATTCTTAACAGGTTGACGAAATTCACGGAAGGTGAGCGCGGACTGTCCAAGATGCAGTTCGGTTTCCGCAAAGTAGCATCAACAGTGGATGCAATTCGGATAGTGCTCGAGAGTGCTGAGAAGTCATCTAAACAGAAGCGAAGAGGAGATCGATACTGCGCTGTAATCACGATAGATGTGAAGAACGCATTCAACAGTGCCAGCTGGGAAGCCATCGCTGCATAGAATGATGGTTCCCGACTATCTATGCCAGTTCCTGAAGAGCTACTTTCAGAGCAGAGTGCTGCTGTACGAGACGAGCGAAGGGCAGAAGTCATCGCGTGTCACAACGGGCGTTCCTCAGGGCTCCATTCTCGGTCCAACCCTTTGGAACGGGAAGTACGATGGGGTCTTAACGCTACAGCTGCCTAGGAAAGTGAAAATCGTAGGTTTCGCGGACGACGTGTCACTAACGGTGATGGGACGGAGACACTTGAAGAAGTGGAGGTGTCGGTGATAGAGACAATAGACGCGATCGAGAGCTGGATGAACGGGGTCAAGCTGCAAATAGCTCACCACAAGACGGAGGTGTTGTTGGTGCAGATCGGTTCAACGGATGCTGATCGACGTCGGAGGGCACGTGATTGCATCGAAACATGCATTGAATCAATTGGGAGTTAAAATCGACGAGCGGTTGAGCTTCAACAACCACGTTGATTACGCCTGTGAAAAGTCGGCGAAGGCAACGAACGCAATAGCGAGAATCATGCCAAACGTCGGCGGTCCGAGAAGCAGCACGAAACGTCTGCTATCTATTGTTTCGTCATCGATACTCCGATATGAGGTTCCTGCCTGGAGTGCTGCGCTGAAAACCAAGCGGAACCGTGAAAAGCTAAACAGGACATTCCGACTGGTGGCCGTACGAGTCGCGAGTGCCTACAGGATAATATCGTCGGAGGCAGTATGGCGGAGGACGTGGAATGCTATCAGCGGAGAAATGCACGTAACGCTAGGAGACTGGTTCGAGCGGACTCGTTAGCTAAATGGCAACAGGAGTGGGACAACGCGAAGAAAGGAAGGTGGACCCACCGTCTCATCCCAAATGTAACGGCCTGGGTAAATAGGAAGCATGGAGAGGCGAACTTCCATTTGACGCAGTTTTTGTCCGGGCGCGGATGCTTCCGGTATTACTTGCATCGGTTTGGACATGCTTCGTCACCCCTTTGCCCGGAGTGTGCGACTGTGCAGGAGATACCGGAACACGTGGTCTTCGAATTCCATAGATTCGAAGAAGTTCGTAGGGTTATACCTGGTATGACAGTGGACAATATCGTCGAAGAGATGTGCCGTGACGAACATACCTGGGAAGCTGTCAACAGAGTGGTCTCGAGCATACTCTTCGAGCTGCAGAGGAAGTGGCAAAGAGACCAACACGAAGCCACAAATCGGGTTTCGAGAGAAATTCCGCCGCCGGGGAACTCTCCAACCGTGTAGACTAGGTCCACCGCCGGGGACCAGTTTAGTAGTACGCGACGTAGCACCGAGTTGGATCGTCGGGGCGCCTGTGAACCGGACGTCAAGCTTCACCGGAATCGCCGAACCGACCTCCACATCCTACCGGGACGCTCGTGAGTAGGCTAGATCCACCGCCGGGGATTAGACCGAGTAGACCGCGTCGCAGAGCTAGCAGTGGGTCGTTGGGGCGCTGGTGAACCGGAAGTTACGCTCCACCCGGAATCGCCGGATAGACCTCAGCACCTACTGTATGGCCCGTTGAGTAGGCTAGATCCACCGCCGGGGACCAGATCAAGTAGATCGGGACGACGAGGAGAGCTAAATGGCTCACAAAAACGAACATCGGAATCAGGAGAAATCTACCGCTCGGTTGCAGCAGAATAGGCTAGATCCATTGTTGGGGACTAGACTGAGTAGTTCGCGAACAAGTGAGGGCGGGAGCTGAATGGCTCATCGGAAAAGTAGAGCGAAACGGAACGAGAGGAAGCCAAAGGGCTCAAGAAATTGTGGTGCTAAAACAAAAGAAGAACCGGTATCGGGAGAGCCTCCTTCGCCGGAGAACACTCCGTCGGCGTAAGCTAGATCCACCGCCGGGGACTAGACTGAGTAGACCGCGACGAAATACCACCAGTCGCAGGTCGTCGGGGCATCAGCGAACCTGACGCCCTGCTCTACCGGAATCGCCGAACTGACCTCGACATCTGGTTGGTTGGCTCGGTTTCGGGAGAATTTCTCTCGCCGGGGAATTCTCCGTCGGGTTAGGCTAGGTCCATCGTCGGGGACTAGACCGAGTAGTTCGCGAACAAGTCTGGTGCTCAACGAGTAAACGGCGCTGAATGGTGCGAGAAGGGAGTTGCGGTGCTAACTGGCACAAGGGAGCCGAAGTGCTCGGTGAATTAGACAGTCTGAAGTTTGCCGCTCAGACTATATTCGTAGGAGAGGAGCACTAAGCCTCGACTCACAGCCAGCTTTCCGACTGCCATGCAGAACTTGCCTATCTGTGTGGATGGTAGAGAATTTGTGGTGTGTAGAGGAGTGGGGCTGCAAACCCTGCGGAAGAAACGAACTAGTAAGTAGTTAAATTAGAGTGTGTGCTACGCACATAAAAACCGCTCCCCGAAGTAATGCCGTATGGTAATGCCGGGGAGGAATCAGGTTCTGGGCAAGAGCAGTCGTTTTTTAGCGGGTCGGGTGATGGCAGCCCAAACCCGTTCCCTGAGACATTGGGGTTTTGTACATTTTCACTCAGGTCTTGGGTTTTCCGGAAAAGTTTTTTACTGCTCTCTAAAAAAGCACACACACATACGCACACATACGTACACATATACGCACACACAGACATTTACCGAACTCGACGAATTGAGCCAAATGGTATAAGAGTTGCGGCCCTCCAGGCCTCGGTTAAAATGTGCAGTCAGCTAGTCCCAAAAAGTCGATTTTTGTTCAAATTTGTTTTTTCGAGATAACATCAAATCTCGACGTTTTATGCATTTTAAAGACATTCAGAATGAAAAATATGAATCGACAGTACTATTCTATCGTATTATATTGTGTTGTATTATGTTATATTAAATTATACTGTGTTTTGTTATATTGTATGGTAGTTGTTTACTTTGAGTGCTTCTTCCCTTGTAGGTGGAGGATATGTTTTTCTTTTAGAAATATGTTGATTTAATAACGTAGATTCATAAAAAGTTGGCGGATGGAGGGAATTTCGGTGGTTCATTGGTTAGCTTTTTTTTTTTTTTTTTTTTTTACAATGGAGAAGACCTTTATGTCCTAGCCCAGTACACGTGCTAACGGTAGGGTCCAATCTACCACACGGGGTGCACTGGGGGCGTGTCGGACTCAAATGGTGACCAGCCATTAATACCGACTAAACTCCATTGGGCTCCGCCATCATTCCTCCCAGGAACTACCTCTCGGTATTACTTCTGGGGGGATGGCTGTACTGAATGTACTCATTCACTCTCACTCGCGCGATCATACATCCTGTATGAGGCTTACTTGGGTGCTCTCTCAATCACACTTTGATTCACTCTCAAACACTCCCACATGAGGCTGACTTTTGTGCTCACCTTTTACGTTCCATGGGAGGCTGACTTGTGTGCTCACCTTACTCATTCCTTGCTAGGCTTACTTTTGTGCTCGCCCTACCCATCCATGTGAGGCTGACTTGGGTGCTCACCCTATCACCTGATTCACTCTCAATCGTGCCACTCTATTGTACCTTTGTCACTCCCTCTGGCATCCCATGTGGGACATTTTTCTTAGGCCCCACTTCTGACATACCATGCGAGGCTGACTTTTGTGCTCACCTTTTTCATTCCTTGCTAGGCTGACTTTTGTGCTAGCCTCTACCAACCTGTGAGGCTGACTTTTATGCTCACCCTTAACATGCAGTGTGAGACTGACTTGGATGCTCACCCTTTCACTCCTCTGCCACGCCATGAGGCATCGATAGCTTAGTTCCAACATACTACGCTACGACCCTCCCGTCTTGGCATGAGGCAGTCCACTTATACGCCTATACACTCACTCTTCTGTCTTGCTTCGGGGTGGCTGGGTTTACCCCTTACGCGGTTGCCATTCGCTGCGCCAACCTACCTCGGCATGAACAGACCATTCACTCTCTTATTTTGCGCTTGGCCTTTTTCGCTCCAACTAACCAATCACTAGTTAGCCGTGCCCGCCGTCTGTTGCTCGGTTCGCCAGATTACCTGTAGCCTACTGGCAATCTGGATGGTAGCAGCCGAGACTGCGTTCCACTTCTCCACCGTTTGACACATCCGCTGAATAAGGGTATCCGGGGTTGTGTCCCAGCCACAGACGTCAAGCATTGCTCTTCTTTCGACGTCGAACCGATGACATACGAACAGTATGTGCTCGGCAGTTTCATCTACACCTGGGCAGTCCGGGCAGACTGGGACCTCCGCGTGTCCGAACCTGTGGAGGTACTGACGGAAACAGCCATGGCCTGACAGGAATTGTGTCAGGTGGAAGTGAACTTCTCATTGGTTAGCTTAGCGAGTGCGTTGTGTCTGCTAGCCTTGCTCATAGAGTTGTTGTGCTCCCCAAGGTGGGGTTTTGGGTGGAGCTGGCTTGATGCGGCTGTGCTGCAGAGCCGAGTCCAGGAGTCCGGGGCGGCTCGGGGTGACAGAGGGTCCGCCGGACGAGTTGGCCGCGTGCTCATCATCGGAAGCGCAATCCACACTGTGATCAACACGTTTGCAGGACGAGTTCGTGGCCCCTCGTCTGGCGGATCTGAACGGGAGGGGCCCGGAGTGAGCAATTGCCTATTATATTATATTATATTATATTATATTATATTATATTATATTATATTATATTATATTATATTATATTATATTATATTATATTATATTATATTATATTGTATTATATTATATTATATTATATTATATTATATTATATTATATTATATTATATTGTATTATATTGTATTATGTTATATTATATTATATTATATTATATTATATTATATTGTATTATATTATATTATATTATATTATAATGAAGAAATTATGTGAAGTTCTCTAGTAGTGTCTCGTTCAGTGATGCTTTACGCAAAGTGGTCAAGTATATTAAAAGTGTATCCATTGGGCGACTAATTATGTTATTCTTTCCCAATAGTCCCATTACTGTTTCATAAATAAATTATAATATATTATATCAATATATGTTGATGCATAAATAAGATTTTTTATATTACACTAACAACATATTTTTTCAGCTAAAGCGGTACCGTAATTTACAATATCTACATATACAGATCTTATTGATTACGTTGTATTATTATTCATATATGCAATCATAATTTTTCGTTATGTAACCACATGCTAGATATATAAAATGTATAAAAATTGGGAGTTGATTGAAGCGATTTGGACAGGAAGAGTGGAGTAACCAGTCATGCTTGATCAAATTGTTGTGCTAGGACTGCTCAGTGCTATGGGCGGTGGTCCTGCTACAATAGGTGGCAGTAACATAGATCACATCACATCACCATGGATCACATATATACAAACATTGACTTTTATATATACACAGATTATATTATATTACATCTATTACATATTATGTTGTATTGTATTATATTGTATTATGTCATATTATATTATATTATATTATATTATATTATATTATATTATATTATATTATATTATATTATATTATATTATATTATATTATATTATATTATATTATATTATATTATATTATATTATATTATATTATATTATATTATATTATATTATATTATATTATATTATATTATATTATATTATATTATATTATATTATATTATATTATATTATATTATATTATATTATATTATATTATATTATATTATATTATATTATATTATATTATATTATATTGTATTATATTATATTACATTATATATTGATTGATATATTTATATTGACATTATATGCATATGAAGTAAGGGGTGAGGAGGGTGCATCAGGGCATCATTGAAGTTACAACTGGACAATGAAGTGGAAGCCAATCAGAGTCAAGGAGGAAAAGTGTCCGTCGTTCGCGACAGATAAATTTCTCTCCAACAGTTGTAAACAATTTGACGCGCTCTTCTACAACAAACCATCTCGTGGAAAGCTTGACAAGTATTGCAAAATTCGTTATTCAATCTGCTGGATCTTACTGTTGGAAGGAGATTCTTTGATGCCCGCGGATACTGAGTAGGTGTATTTGCCTACGGGTCCGCCACCCCCCTTTTGGCCCTTTATACAGCGGTATGCTGAACGCAGAATGGTAACGAAATTTGAGCGTACTGTTAAGTGGAGCCGCATGCAGAGCAAGACTCAAGCTGGGATGGTGGCTACCTACATACATACATTCAGAATGAAAAATATGAATCCGATTTTGGAAATTTCATGTGGTCCCCCCTTTGAACACAAACTTTTTATTCCAGCTTATATGGGAACTTCATATGTGACCAGACGGTTCAGTCTATATTTCGAGAACCATATAAGCGATCCATGCGAATCCATGATGATATCCTTCTCATTTGAGACCTATTTTGTGAAAATCAGCCCAACCATTTCCGAGAAACGAACGTGAGTTTGGTAATTTTGAAAGACGTTCATATTCCCGGGACTGCCGGAACCTTTCATTGTGGTCAATGTAGCCAAGGAGACGTCGAAAGGGGGAGGGAAGTCAGAGGAGGGTTGATCGGAGGTGCAACTAACCGCATTTTATACCTTCAGTTTGATACTTGGTTTGTGAACATCGGTTCAGTCATCACCGAATAACCGATATGATTTTAATTCTGGAATAAACCCGAGACCCGGGACCTCCGGAATTGTCGATAGTGGACAATAACTTCAAATAATCTTGGTCATCAGTGAACTAGTTGTGCAAATCTCTGAGGTATTACGATTGTAACGGTTTATATGGGAAATTCCTGTGTACCCGCACTAATCAATCTATAACTACGGAACCAATAGTCAGATCTGAATAAAATTCAATAGCGGATAATGGTAGTATCATCTGTTTCAATTGAATTCATGTTTGTCCAAATCGATGAATAATTGTGCTGTATCGATTTTGTGGGTTATTTTCAGCAAATGGCTTGGTGTCGATTGAATGCATACGTCACGGCTTGATGCCAGCAGAAAGGTTATAACTGATTCGCTCTAGAATACCTATCCGTCTTTCAATTTCATTGCTTTCGTTTCTCTTAGTCTCAAATTTGCCGAAAATAACCAACAAAATCGATAGAGTAGAACCTTGCGGCAATTAAAACATAGTAACTCGATGAATAATTCACTGAGAAATAGATGTGACATTTACTTAGGAATTTAGCAAGTTCCCAAGGGTATCAAGAACCGTCATAGGCGGCCAACGTGGTCAAAGCGTCATTAGTTTTCTAGACCCGCAAAACAAAGTAATGTTGCATACATTTTAATATGTATTGCATCATTTGGACATCATGGTGATAACAGTTTATATGGGAATTTTCTGTGTGTCAGCACTCTTCAACCGGTAACCCCGAAACCGGAATTCCGACGAACAAAAAATCAATAGCAGCCGATGGGAAAGTTGTACCTTTTATTTGAGACTAAGTTTGTGCAAATTGGTTCAGCCATCTCTGAGGAACAGAGGTGACATTATTTTTTCACATACACACTTATACACATACATAGGGGGACCCGGAGCTATAAGGACCGTCGTACATAATCGTGGAGCCGATATTCTAAAACATTACTTTTGACAGCAGAATTTAATTATTTGGTTTTTTTAAAAAAGAAGATACAACGTATTTCATTTTTTTGCCATCCTCAAAACAAAAATCACTATAATGCAAAAACCGTGACTATTTTAGAAAGCTTGAGGTTCTTATCTTGTGGAACGATTTTTATTTGGATGAAAACACAGATATTTTCAACATTTTGTGCGAAATGAGCGTACGGGGCTATTCGGACCCCCTATTCTATCAAACACCGTTCAGCGGCTTGCGGCGACGTAGGCGATTGCACATGCCACAGCAACGAAAATACGTGATGCGCCAATCAACAGCTGTGACTAACCAGATTAAGTTTTTTTAGCGGAATTTATTTTTTATTGCTTCTCAATAAGTTTCTCTAATAAATATTCAATAAGTAAATATCCACAATCGTCTGAGCTCTCGATCGAAGCAGATCGTTTTTCTTGTGCTGTGCATAGAGTAAATCATTATATATACATTGTGAAGGTCAACCATTGTTTGAGGCTGGCTTTGTTCGCCGGTGCCTAGGTTGGTGAAGTGAATAGTGGAATAACCGGACAAGCCGCTAAATAAGCTAAGTATTTTTTTTTCATTTCCCTTTCCCCCGACCGGTCGCTACTTCTTAGATCCCTTTCCCCTGAATATAAGTTTAATCGTTTACACCACGTGCTATCCTCGTGCCTAAATGGCCGAGGGCGAAGTAACATTGGATGGGAATGATATTCCCATGGATATACCGGATAAACCCGAAATTACTCCCTCCCCTGATTCCCCCAGTCCTCCCCGTATTAAAACATACCCAGCCAGTTCGACTGGACCCTGGGTGGTCTATTTCCGGCCCATCACGAAATCGCTTAATATTTTAGAAATCTCACGGGAGCTGACTGCTAACTACCCGGCCGTAGCTCAGATAACACGTGTTAGAGCTAATAAGATACGCATATTAGTGAATGACCTCGACCAGGCAAACCAGATTGCTCGCAGCGAACGTTTTACAAAGCAATTTAAAGCGTATATTCCTTGTTTAGCAGTGGAGATCGACGGGGTCGTTGTCGAACCGGGTTTGAAGTGCGAAGACGTGTTGAAGTACGGAGTTGGTTGCTTTAAGGACCCCTCACTTGAACATGTGAAGATTCTGGAATGCAAGTAATTGTATTCCGCAAAAACTGAGAATAATAAGACAACTTATTCATTGTCAGACTCGCTTCGGGTGACTTTCTCCGGGTCTTCCCTCCCCAACTATCTCCTCCTGGATAAGGTTCGTCTACCTGTTCGCCTGTTTGTACCGCGGGTAATGAACTGCAGCAATTGCAAGCAGCTGGGCCACACAGCCACCTATTGTGGCAATAAGAAAAGGTGCGGCAAATGCGAGGGAGAACATGAGGATGACTCTTGCGGTGGAGAAACTGAAAAGTGTATTTACTGCGGGGGCCTTCCGCATGATCTTAAATCATGCCCCGCGTACAAACAGCGCGGGGATAAAATTAAGCGCTCCCTTAAGGAACGCTCGAAGCGCTCTTATGCAGAAATTCTAAAGAATGCTTCGCCATCTGTCCCTTCCGAAAATTCCTTTGCTCTTTTGGCTGGCGTTGAGCAAGAATCTGACGACCCGCAAGAGGGAACATCTTTGGTTAACTCAGGGGAGTCCAGGAAGAGGAAAAATCTAGCCTCCCCTAGATTGTCTCGTAAGGGTGCCAAGGTGTCGTCCACTCAGAGTGCGCCAATTACAATCAATAAATCCAATGGAAGTGATGCACTAAAGCCGAAGCAATTTGCTCCAGGACTTGGAAATTTTAATTCTAACAAGGAGTATCCACCACTTCCAGGGACACCAAAAACCCCAAGTGTTCCCTTTTTTCAAACAGATACTCAGTCCAGTAGCGGACTAATGAAATTTTCTGACATAGTGGACTTAATTTTCACAGCTTTCAATGTTACTGATCCTCTTAAAAGCCTTCTGATACGTTTTCTCCCTATAGTGCAAACATTTTTGAAGCAGTTGACTACTAAATGGCCCCTCCTTGCAGCGATCGTATCCTTCGATGGCTAAGTCATCGAACGAGGTCACCGATTCGATCACTGTTCTACAGTGGAACAGCAGAAGTATCCTCCCGAAAATCGATTCCTTTAAATTTTTACTAAATAGTTTAAAATGTGATGCTTTCGCATTATGTGAAACTTGGTTAACTTCCGATATAAATCTCAACTTCCACGACTTTAATATAATTCGTCTGGATCGAGAAAACCCCTATGGAGGAGTACTTTTGGGGATCAAAAAGTGCTATTCTTTCAACCGAATTAACCTCCCTTCAACACCAGGCATTGAAATTGTCGCTTGTCAAGTTTTAATCAAAGGTAAAGACCTTTGCATAGCTTCCATCTACATTCCTCCTAGAGCCTCGGTAGGGCACCGAACGCTTTGTAATATCACGGAATCCTTACCGGCACCGCGGCTAGTTCTGGGAGACTTTAACTCGCACGGTACGGTATGGGGCTGTCTTCATGATGATAATAGATCAACATTAATCCAAGATCTTTGCGATAATTTCAACATGACCATCTTAAACACGGGAGAAATGACGCGGATTCCTACACCACCAGCTCGCGCAAGCGCGTTGGATTTGTCGCTTTGCTCGACATCGCTACAGTTAGATTGCATATGGAAGGTGATCCCTGATCCCCACGGTAGCGATCATTTGCCTATCGTGATTTCAATTGCTAACGGTTCAAGACCAGCGGAAACAAACAATGTCTCGTATGACCTCACACGGAACATTGATTGGAAGAGTTACGCGACCGCGATATCCGTTAAAATCGAATCCACCCAAGAGCTTCCTCCGGAGGAAGAGTACAGGTTTTTGGCTGGCTTGATTCTCGACAGTGCGAATCAAGCTCAGACTAAACCAGTACCCAGCGCGAATACCCATGGACGGTCTCCCACCCTGTGGTGGGATAAAGAGTGCTCAGAGCTGTACGCGGAAAAGTCCACTGCATATAAGGCCTTCCGGGAAGACGGGTTACCCGCTAGCTATCTACAGTACGCGTCGTTAGAAAGGCGAATGAAGAGTCTAATGAAAGCCAAAAAACGCAGTTATTGGCGCCGGTTCGTCGACGGGTTAACGAGAGAAACAGCGATGAGCACTCTTTGGGGTACGGCTCGACGTATGCGTAACCGTAATAGTACCAACGAGAACGTGGAATATTCAAACCGTTGGATATTTGCTTTCGCCAAGAAGATCTGTCCGGACTCTGTCCCGGTACAGAAAACGTGCCGCGCCGCGTCTCCTCACGATACCGCGAACGAAACACCGTTTTCGATGGTGGAGTTCTCACTTGCTCTCTTATCATGCAACAATAACGCCCCAGGGTTAGACAGAATCAAATTCAACTTGCTGAAGAATCTGCCTGACACTGCAAAAAGGCGCTTGCTGAACTTATTTAACAAGTTTCTTGAGGGTAACATTGTCCCTCATGACTGGAGGCAAGTGAAGGTCATCGCCATTCAAAAACCAGGAAAACCAGCCTCCGACCACAACTCGTATCGGCCGATTGCAATGCTGTCCTGTATTCGGAAGTTGTTCGAGAAAATGATCTTGTTTCGCCTCGACAATTGGGTTGAAGCAAATGGCTTACTATCAGATACACAATTTGGCTTCCGCAAAGGCAAAGGGACGAACGATTGCCTTGCGTTGCTTTCTACAGAAATCCAAATGGCCTATGCTAACAAAGAGCAGATGGCATCAGTCTTCTTGGATATTAAGGGGGCTTTTGACTCAGTTTCTATCAACATTCTGTCAGAGAAGCTGCACCAGCATGGTCTTTCGCCAATTTTAAATAACTTTTTGCTAAACCTGTTGTCTGAAAAGCACATGCACTTTTCGCATGGCAATTTAACAACATCGCGATTTAGCTACATGGGTCTTCCACAGGGCTCATGTCTAAGTCCCCTGCTCTACAATTTCTACGTGAATGACATTGACGATTGTCTTGCCAATTCATGCACGCTAAGGCAACTTGCAGACGACGGGGTGGTCTCTGTTACAGGGCCCAAAGCTGCCGACTTGCAAGGACCATTACAAAATACCTTGGACAATTTGTCTGCTTGGGCTCTTCAGCTGGGTATTGAGTTCTCCACGGAGAAAACTGAGTTGGTTGTTTTTTCTAGGAAGCGTGAGCCGGCGCAACTCCAGCTTCTATTAATGGGTGCAACGATCAACCAGGTTTTCACATTTAAATATCTCGGGGTCTGGTTCGACTCTAAAGGTACCTGGGGATGTCACATTAGGTATCTGAAACAGAAATGCCAACAAAAGATCAATTTTCTCCGAACAATAACTGGAACATGGTGGGGTGCTCACCCAGGAGACCTGATCAGGTTGTACAAAACAACGATATTGTCGGTGATGGAGTACGGGTGTTTCTGTTTCCGCTCCGCTGCGAAAATACACTTCATCAAACTGGAGAGAATCCAGTATCGTTGCTTGCGCATTGCCTTGGGTTGCATGCACTCGACCCATACGATGAGTCTCGAAGTGCTGGCGGGCGTTCTTCCGCTAAAAAATCGATTTTGGGAACTCTCATATCGATTGCTCATCCGATGCGACATTCTGAACCCGTTGGTGATTGAAAACTTCGAGAGGTTCGTCGAGCTTAATTCTCAAACCCGATTTATGACCTTGTACTTCGACTACATGGCACAGAGCATTAATCCTTCTTCATATACTCCCAACCGTGTTCGTTTCCTAGATACTTCTGATTCTACTGTATTCTTCGACACATCCATGAAGGAAGAGATTCGTGGAATCCCGGACCATATACGCCCTCAAGTGATCCCCAATATATTTTATAATAAATTCCGAGAAGTCGACTGTGACAAAATGTTCTACACTGACGGATCAAATCTCGATGGGTCCACTGGCTTCGGTATCTTCAACAATACTATCACCGCTTCATTCAAGCTCAATGATCCCGCTTCAGTTTACGTCGCAGAGTTAGCTGCAATTCAGTACACCCTTGGGATCATCGACACTCTGCCCACAGATCACTACTTCATCGTTTCGGACAGCCTCAGCTCTATCGAGGCTCTTCGTGCGATGAAGCCCAAAAAGCAATTCCCATATTTCCTGGGGAAGATACGGGAGTCCTTGTGTACGTTATCTGAAAAATCTTATCAAATTACCTTTGTTTGGGTCCCCTCTCATTGCTCTATCCCGGGCAATGAAAAGGCCGACTCATTAGCAAAGGTGGGCGCATTAAATGGTGACATATACGAAAGACTAATCTGCTTCAACGATTTTTTTAGTATTTGTCGTCAGAGGACACTCAACAGTTGGCAAACCTCGTGGAGCAATGGTGAACTTGGACGATGGCTACATTCCATTATGCCAAAGGTATCAACGAAGCCTTGGATCAGGGGGATGGATGTGGGTCGGGATTTTATTCGTGTAATGTCCCGACTTATGTCCAACCACTACACCTTGGATGCGCATTTGCGGCGTATTGGGCTTGCGGAGAGTAGTCTGTGCGCTTGTGACGAGGGCTATCACGACATCGAGCACGTTGTCTGGGTATGCGACGGGTACTTGGACGCCAGGTCTCAGTTAAAGGATTCCCTTCGGGCCCGAGGTAGACCACCCAATGTCCCAGTCCGAGATATACTGGCAAATCGTGATTTCCCCTATATGTCCCTTTTTTATACTTTCATAAAAACGACAAATATCCCAATTTAGCCCCTCTCTTTTTATTTCTCGTTTTAGAAGCTTTCTCCTGCCTTGTGGGACCGATCAGCTCCAGACTGCAACTATGTAACCGCCGTCGCACTTACCACTACGGAAATTGAAGCGAGAGCGACTCAAGGTCCGATGACTTTTGAAGGATTCCCCGCGGGTCCGAAGAATACCATCCGCCAATCCGCCCCTCTCTTGTATAAATCTGTCGCCCCCTCTCTTGTATATAGAATCTTATTTCTAGTCTTAAGATAGCCGTAAAATTTTTCTTTTTTAAAAAAAAATATTTCAACATTGTAACCTCCTAGTTTTAAAATATCCAAAATGTAAAAACAAAAGAATTTGGCACCGCCAAGCTAACGCATTTGTGCCTATCAAATAAACGAAATGAATAAAAAAAATAAGTAAGTATAATTCCACTGTAACAAAACTTAAAAAAACTGAATTGCCCCATAGGGAGGTGGAAAAACGTAGAGTTTCGCAAATCGCCACCTAGCACTGCCATGGAGTGGTGCAAATGAACTTTTATAGCACCAAAATGTTTCAAAATAAAAATTAGGACCTTTGACCAATTTTTTTTTTACATCTATCCACCTAAAAAGGGCGATTTGCTTAGGTAGGTCCGAATAGCCCCAGGTTCCCCTACATACATACACACACAGATATTTTCCGATTTTAACGTACTGAGTCGAAAAGTATATGTGAAATAAAAGTTTAAAAGTCGATGTTTGGAGCGATTGCATAACCTTTCTATATGAGGAAGGCAAAAAACGATAAATCTGTCATAAATTCTCATCAGTCGGCTGCCCAGAGCAATAAACACATGATATCACGGCTGAGAGTTGCGTGTAACTATTTACTCTATTTTATTTACCAAAGGTTCCATGGCAAAGTGGAGATGCAGAGTCATACACGGTGTCCATAACAACGTTTGTTTCACTAACATTCCTTTCCTTTCTCAATGACTGTACGGACATGGCGGGTGCCGTTATTGGCATTTCAAAATATATAACTCTCGAAACGTGCACATTAAAGATGGAGAGCTTCTCACAAGTTCCATTCGTTGATTCTCGGTCATCATGCCCATCCAATTCTTCCAATCCATGGAATTTTGTGTAGTTCTGTAGACATTTAAAATTGAAACTAAAATAAGGTGAGCTCCTGCCAAATATCCCAGTAGGAGCCGCATAGAAGACGATCAAATACATTTTTTACTAAACACGACAATACATGTATAGTATCAACTATCAATCTTTATGCATAAAACTAATAAATTACCATTTCATGATTTTTGGGAACCATTACTCATCTCTTGGGACCAGTTTCTGGCACACTTTAGGGAACCTTGAAGTTGGGCAATCACTGAAACCATCTGAATGTTTGCCCGACTAGCTAGCGAAATATTCGACTAAAATAAATAAACCAGATTGCTTTCATGTTACATTAAAAGTTTCATCGGTTGGCGTAAACAAAAAGTAATTTGGATCCGATATAGATCGGATGCTGAAACTTACACTCGATTTGTCGATTTGTAGCTTACATATTACACAGTTTCGATGGGAAAATCCACCCGATGCCAAAACTAACAACGAACAATTTTCTTTCATCCTTTGGGTCCTCCTGGGTTTGGGTTTCCAAGTTTGGGGCAACAAAATTCCCTTTCACAATGATACAGTTCTCTGGCCAATTGCCAGACCTGATCGACCGAAGAGACAGCATAAACGAGATTTGGTGTCGAACAAATTATACGATTTATTTCACCCGACCCGACGATAATAATCCTCCGGACAGCAGCACCGGCTAAAAGGTGCAGTCATAAGTATCTGAATTTTTATTTTACCCGAAGTGATAAATCATCACCTGTCAGCCGTTGGTTTGGCAGGACAATAATGGCAAAAATGGTCCCGGCGATTAGTTCCGGGAGTTTGAAGAATCGTTTCAGAATGAGGGTCATTTATACCGGCGGGACTGGGCATAGTGCTATGCTATGGGACGGCTGGCCCGCATACCTACTCACCGCCAACAAGGGGCCGAGCGAAATGTCATTATTGTTCACTGACTGACACGGAGAGACATACCGCAGCAGAACGAGGGCCGGGGGCTGTTTGGGCACTACTGCATCGTCTGTGTGGTCAGGACGAGTGCGGATGATAATGGTGAGATATGGGTATGCCAGCAGTGCCGATATCGTTGCATGCAGCTGCACGATGTTGGATGTCTATAGAGTCTGAGAGTGAATTGGATATATTTTATATGGTGGTGCCACAGGCCAATGGACGAAACAGTTCATGCACCGATTCTGCTAGCCCAGTTTAAACGTATACAAAGGGAGACACTCGACATCGTTTCGACAGATTTTGTAGAAGAGAATTCCCATTCGACAGATCTGTTAGTGGGTATGTGGTAGTATTTAGCTAGTAGCAATAGACTATCCCGGTAGAGTTGTATTTCATAGCTTGTGACAAAGTGAGGGTCGTCTATATTTGATGCGGCGCTCGGGAATGTTTGCAGCGGAAGCTTCTAATATTTAGATAAACACATCAAATGAATGCATAACAGTACGTTGAAATGTGAACAACTGAGTGTGATGCCCAGGATAATTCTGTGAAAACTTAATATTTAAAATTTGTACTTACATCAATATCGATCAAGTCGATCACAGACAAAAATTAAATAACTGCACTAACATTAACAAATTACCAAGACGAAGCATTCTAGAGATCAAAGCAAAATATAAATCAGAACGCGTTGAAAATGTATAACTTGACCCAACAGTCCAATTTTCCTGTCGTAAATCATATTCAGCTGCAACACTTCAAATGCGGTTTCGATGTTGTCATAACCATTTTTTCCCCGATCACATACCGTCATAGCTCTGCCTTTTTTTCTGTTCAATCGTTATCACTCGCATCCGTTGGTTCCCTGCAGTGCAGCAGCTGTGTAACGCAAGTTTTCCGATTACACTCGCAAGTCGCAACGCGGTAGTTATTTCATTCTGCTTATTCCTATCCGAGGATATTTCTGCTCGCCCTACCACCGCCACCAGCACCTCCGCTAACATTATCATCCCCAACCCAACCGAGATCATTGCAAATGTACATAAAATGCAATTTATATGTTAATACATTGGAATAATTTAAAACTCAGCAGAATGACTGCGCTTTCAGCTGAAGCCAGATGGAAGTCGGCACATTCAAGAAAGGATTCTTGCTCCCGGCTCGGGCTCGAACAGGGATGTCTCGTGAAAGTATAATCACAAACTACACACTTTTCGCACATACAACAAACATTCCCATGGGTTCGAGTCAGCGCACTCTGGAAGGGAACGGCCAGAACGGAAAAATGGAAAATGTGAAAAATGTTACAATAAACACCAGCTCCGATGTGTTTACTCTTCCATCCTGACCCCGCGCGGAAGGGCTCCTCTCTAGTGGGCGGTATCGAGAGCGGGTGTGTAATGATGTCACACTCTTCAAGTCAAACAAGATAAGAGCGGAATGAAAAACTGGTTCAGCTGAAATTGTTTCCTCGGGGCTTCTTCCGCAGCGAGCTGTGCTTCTCAGCTCGCACAATTCCACGCTGCGCATCGAACTGTGTCGTTCCACTGCGCGTTGGCTTGCCGATGAAAAGTTTTCCTTCGGACGGTTTAGTATGGCGTTGCTCCTCGCACTATGGTAGTTGAGCTTTGGGCGCTGCTGGCAGAAAAAGAAGGAAAAATCCACACGAACATGTTTAATAATTTATTGTGCCATAAAGCAAGAATAGTACAGTTTAAGGACATAATAATGAAGGATAAGTTACGATGTGGTGATTATTATTAACACTTTGGCAACCACAACTGGCACATGTTTAAGGTGCAGCACAACGCTTACTCGGTGAGCTGTGTTAGGGGAGTTGTAAAATAAAACTAATATTATAGAGATGAACTAGCAGGCTATCATCTCGTCTCGGTGTGGTTACTCCCGACTTGGCAACATGATACTAAATGAGAAATGATGGGTTTAGCAGGAGAATTTAAAAAATAAATGCTAAACGACTCTCTTCTATCTCGTAGAAGCACTGTTCCATCCACCATGTTTTAGTAACTTCTCGCACACCCCCCGATAACAAAAACTGGTTGAGAACATATATTTGATAATAAAAAGGTCAATTTTGTTTGGCGCACCCTGCTATTTTAGAGCATTTATCTTTTCTGTCCGTCTAAAGTAGTCGTACAAGTCGGACGGAACACTTAATAGCTCTTGATTCTTTTTTTTTTCAAAGCAATATCTATAGTTTTTTTTTTCAATTTTAGCAGTCTTCAACAGTACTTTTATTATTATGGTTTTATTTCGATTATAGAGGTTTTAACCTTAAGGTCATTCGCCTCTTCGGGTTAGAAAAATCTCTTATGAAAAATTTCTAACCCCATGTGGGGGGCGGGACTTGAACCCAGGTGCGCTGCGTACAAGGCAATCGATTTACCAACTACGCTACGCCCACCCCTTTTTATTATTCCAAAGTTCAGACTTTCATAAAACTATTTTGCAAACTTTATCCATCGTTTTCTCAGTTTCATAGAAGCATAAGTGGGACAGATATGTGGTCACGGGCAGTAAAAGCAGGTCACCTCCTTGAAGCTGCAGCTAAGATCGTGGAGCTAGATCAATTATCATCGAGAAGACGAACCCATACCGTGCCGTTAGAACTGAAATCTCCTCAATGTCGGAAGGAGCACCGGAATATTACAAAGTTAACGGTGCCCGACAAGTTCAAACGTCACATGAGTTTTTGATGCCAGTGGAAACGCTGTAAACTTTATTGTTTTATGTCAAATTTCCAAGACTATGACCTGTTTTCTTCGGCTTTATGCCTGAGCTTCCTCGAGCTGCTATATTTACAGAAGCTCTTTTTAGTATTTCTGCTAAAGAGTACTTAGAGAGGTTGTCTAAAGGAACGCTTGAGGTAGCCATTGCAGTCATGTAGACTCTCCCCAAAAGAGGTACACTTTTGAGCAATGCTAGAATCATCCTCCCCAAGTAACATTTAATGTTTTATGGCACACTACAAGAGAAATCTAAGTTTTATAAGCTTCTTCAAGAGTGTAATAAAACTTCAGTTGCTACTTGGGTCTTGATTCTCTGTGCAATTGCCGCACCTTATTGATGCAACGACCCATTTAGCTCTATTTAATGCAATGATGCGCGGTAATACAGATGATCCATGTTGAAGAAGGCGGAATTAAGCGTAAAACAGTTCCGACAAAGATCACACGAAACGAGTTGGGACACACCATTTTGTCCCGTTCAATACGATTGGCATTCAAAATCTACGCTTACTGCAGCAAGGAGTTTTTGAAGCAGCCAACCCCGTAGATTGTAGTAGATTCACACATTAAAAATTCGAATCGATGACCACACAATCGATCTCAACGTTGTGAGCGGGCATGTAGACGCGGTAGCCCTTCATAGAAGGCTTGTCGTTAGTAACGTTATTTGATGTTATTTGGGCGAAATTTTAGGTGATTGTCACGGCTGAATACTTCTGCGCCAGTTCTTTCGAAATCTTTAGAATACATAGCGGATTATCTTTGATCTGAAAATAAACCTTATGGTCCGACCGAGGGCAACGTATCGGATTTTAAACGGGAAACCGGAGTCATTTCCTAGTAACAATTAAGGTTTCATGGCACCCTTGAAGTCCTCCTTAAAACTTCGATTACACTTGTAGTGTGCTATTAAACTAGAAACGCTACTTGGGTTGTGACGAATCTTTTTCGACATTCATTTTATTATCAGCTGAGTCTTTCCAGGAGAATTTATTTATCCATTGGCCTGGAACCTAGTGCAAAGCAAAAACTGAGAAAATACGAAGGAAGGAACAGTAATTATATTAAGTTGAAAGACAAGTCATGGAAAAGTATAGCAATAATGTGGTCATCTAACTTCACTCGAAGAATGACTGGATGCTACCGATTTTCTTTGCAACTGTTTAAAAACAGCAATAGATCAGGTTTTTGTTTCACTCGCATGTGCAAAAAGATGCATGGGTACTAACCGGGGTTTCGTGACGGCTCGTGGACTAGTAATTTTAATCTAGTGATATCTAACGTAACGAACAATCCACCAATCAGGTCATGGTTTGTATTTGGGTTTGAATTTGGTTTTGGATTTGGGTTGGATTCGAGTTTGGATTCGGGTTTGGATTCGGGTTTGGATCCGGGTTTGGATTCGGGTATGGATTCGGGTTTGGATTCGGGTTTGGATTCAGGCTTGGGTTTAGGTTTGGATTCGGGTTTGGTTTTGGGTCTAAATTTGGGTTTGGATCCGGATTTGGATTCGGGTTTGGATCCGGGTTTGGATTTGGATTTGGATTTGGGTTTGGATTCGGGTTTGAGTTTATTTATTACTATTTATTTTATTAAAGGCTTTAACCTATTGAGTCATTCGCCTTTGAAATTTCAATAATTTACATCACACTATAATGTTGTTCATGATTTGTAGTACAAGTATAGACTCCGTGACACCTTTACAGATGGTCGAGTAAACCCGCGTCCTTCAGAAAGGCCAGTAACATTTCTTCTCGGGCGGGGTCGTTTGCAAGGATGTCTCTTATGTAGAACGGTAGTTTATGTTGCTGCCGTAGGTCGGCCAACTCTGCACTGATAGAATATATTCGTAAATCGCTGTGAATTAGTTTCGTACAGATAATTTTCGTAAAATATACGAATTTTTCGTACATATGATGAATCGTTCGTAGTTCTATTGAAACACATTTATTTTTTATTACGAGTTTTTCGTGAAAACCACGAAACGACTTTCATTGGCTTATTACGAAATAGCTTCGTTCGGCAAACGAATTGTTCGCTGCTATATACGAATAACTTTATAATATTTACGAGCACCATTCGTCGAACCGTCAACGTCAACAGAGCTTTAATATGGAATGGAGTCATTGTTGCTATACGTCAGATAAGTGTTGATCATCGCGACGGTCTCGATCTGACTATTTAGTAGCCGTATCCGTGTCTGCCGGCTTCAGAAAGATTTCCTAAACCTCTTCCGCTTCCAGTTGATCCAGAATCCGGAGCAGTACGGATTCAGTTGAGCCATCGCATGCCATGCTCGTTGGTTTTGTATGAATAAGTTTGAGTTTTTTTTCTGCCGGAGCAATGTCAAAAGAATATGCTACGAAAACTTCTCTTAGATGAACGAAATGAATTCGTGCGATCAACAAGATTGTTCGTAATATACATAGACGTTTATTAAAATAAACAAAACATTTCGTTTCATTCACGAAAATTAATGTCATTTTCAACGACAACATTCGTGCAATGTACACTAGATAAGTAAAAGTTACGAAAACTTTCGTTCATCAAGCGATCATTTCTTCGTACCACAATAAAATCGATTTGGCCACATCGATTTTTTTAAATTAAAAAAGAATCGATGATGTCAAACATCGATCCCAAAAGATCAACTGAAAACAATAAGTGGATAATAAATACGAACGAATTTTCTAAGATAAACGAAATGAATTCGTGCGACCAACGAAATTGTTCGTAATTTACACACACGTTCATTGAAATAAACAAAACATTTCGTTTCATTCACGAAAAATAATGTCGTTATCTACGACAACATTCGTGCAGTATACATTAAACGTGTAAAATTTACGAAAGCTTTCGTTCGCCAATTCTGGTTCATAAAATAAACGAAACCTACTATTTAGAATGCACGAAAATACTTCGTTGCAGAAAACGACGAATGAATTCGTGCATTGCATGATCGATTTCATTATATTTACGAATTTATATTATCAGTGTGGACTGTTCACTAGAAAGTGTTCCACAATGGTTCGGGTATCACATGTAGCGCATGTTGGTGGGGGAACACGCGATACGGCGTCAGCATGAGAGACCTTCGTATGCCCTACTCTGAGCCACGACAGTACTCGTTGGTCCCTACTACCATTCCGGTTCGTCCAGCTGTCGGGTGAGCCTTTGATTCGCTGAAGGTGTCCGGTGCTGCCGCGCCAGTGGCATACGAAGACTTCGGTAATCCCAGACTTCAACTGGCCCAAAATATCTGCGGTCGGACGAGTAAAGTGAGACGTCGGCTAGTGTGCCTTTCCCTGGCCGCCAGGCAATCAGCCTTTTCATTACCGTCGATGCTGCAGTGACAAATTGTGGCCTTGATGGCCTGGATGACGGGATTTCCCCGACTCGAGGGCGAATATGGCCGCCAGAGAGTCAGAAAGTACAACGACGGGTCTATCTTCCGGTTTCTGAGCCAAAGCAAGCGCGATAGCCGACTCTTCGGCAGAAAACACCGAGCATGGCATGACCGGTAGGCGGAAGGAGAGTCCTTCCCATATTCCACTCACTCCTATTCATACCGGAACCATCGGTGAATATCCGCACATGATTTTTATACTTTGTAGCCATCAGTCGGTTATATTTGGCCCTAGCCTCACTACTGGCAGCGCCGGCCCCTAATTCTATAGACAAGCTTGTGTCAAGATTGGGTCTGCGGTCGTGCCAGGCCCAGTAACGAGCTAGGTGTAGACGGGCGATTGGTGGCAGGTCGACGTCTGTATATTCGCGATGGATCTCGCTGACCGTCCGTAACAGGAAGCAGTCATCTCCGGCTGTCCGCTCCAAAAATCCCAGTGTTCTTCTGACGATGGTGAACGAACGAAGTGGTAGGGTCCCGACCTATACGCAGGCCGCTTCAGCAGGCGTGCTGGGAAGCAAACCAGAAGCAGTGCCGATTGGTTCGTGATATAGGGAGCTTAAAATATTGATTAAGGCTTCCATATTACAGTACGTCAGGTCCACCCTGTAAAATACCATGCTGTGGATAAGTGCCTGGCTAATATTCAGCGCAGTACGCTTGTGGCGGAAACTGATTGTTTTAATTATCCGCAGCTGGCTCCAGCGCTCGGCTTTGATACGTCGAAAGTGTGACAGGAAGGTAAGACGATGGTCTATGGTTATCCCAAGAATCTTTGGTTCTTTGCGGTAGGGAACAATCACTCCATCCAGCAGGATCGGTCTCCATTCTTTTAGTAGAAGACATGTTAAAGCCGACTGATGCATCCCATTGGATCACCGCACTTAGAGCGGTTTGAAGTTTATGGCGGGTTCGTCTGGTGGTCCTTCCCGTCGCGACCAGCACGATATCATCGGCGTACACGAAAACGTAGATCACCGCCGGTAGGCTGGCGAATAAAGAGTTCATGGATACCAGGAACAGTGTGACGGCGAGAACTGATCCTTGGGGGACCCCGTTGTCCTCCAGAAAGGTGTTGGATTAGGTACCTCGGATTCCCACCCGAAAGGTGCGGTTAGATAGGTAGTCACTCAAGAAATGGCCCATGTTTCCAATGATGCTCCAGTTGGCCAGTTGTTGCAGTACTCCGGGACGCCATACGGTATTATAAGCCTTCGCCACGTCGTGTATGGCGATATCGGCGTGCAGGCCATCAGTTACAGATTGACGCACCACCTCTCCAAAGCTGGCGAGATAGGCACCTGTTCCTGCTCCACGTCGGAACACAAACTATCGTTGATTCAAGAGTTTACGCTCCTCCAGTAGGTCCATCAGCCGTCTGTTGACCATTCGCTCCATCGTCTTAGCGAGCCAGGGAAGCAGGCTGATTGGACGGAAGTTATACGGTGTTCTGTTCCCCTGGCATCGCTTTGGGACAGCAATTACTAGAGCTTCCTTCCACGAAGCGGGCATCGGTGAACCACTCTAAATGCGGTCCAATATCGCCCGCTTGGCTACCGGCGGGGAATGTTGCCGTAGGGGATAGCCAACGTCTTTCAGTCCGGCAGACTTACCGTGTACCGATTCCAATGCCGCACGAAGTTCACTTCCGGTGAAAGGCCGGTTGTACACTTGCCCTGAATCGGATTTGAAACGAACGGGGTTACTCTTAGCCCTTTGCTTGATGCGTAAGAACGCAGGTGGGAGGGCGACTTCTGCAGACAGGGAAGCGAAGTGCCTGCCTAGCGCGTTACCGATAGTCGTGGGATCAAGCGTCGTGCACCCATTAACGGTAATGGCGTAGCCACTGTGTCGCCGCTTTCCGCTTCGGGCGTTGACTCTCCGCGAGAGCTCTGATGTCGAGGAATCAGGGGAAATAGCTTTCTAAGAATCTGGTCCAGCTGATGTTGTAACGTAGATCCGTCCGTTGTTGATCCTGTTGAGGTTTTCTCTTGGGCCACAACGACCCAGTTTGTTCAATCTCACCCCCTATCGCTTCGTCTAGTAACCCTTGTTGTTGGTTTAATTCTATATTTTGGGATGGTATATTCCTTTGAATTAGTGGAATATCTGAAAAGTGTAATTCATCAATTATATGACCGAAATCCCTACCTGCATCCTGAGAATGGTTCAAGCGAATGTTTGGAGGCAATTGACTCACCGTCCGATCATCCGGATTACCATATTTCTCCAACAATCCCTCAATTTCTGATAATAACTCGTTTTTCAGCCGCAATTGCTCCCTAGTAATAGCATTGCAACGAGCAATTCTCAAGAAATAATGTCTTAACCGAGAAATAATTTTAGGTTCTGGTATTGTTTCCAACAGATATGTTAAATCTTTTATAATCATTTTAACCGTCCCATATTCCTGACTTATAGTTCGTTTCACTTTAAATTTTTTTGGTTTTCTTATTTCTTTCAACTGCGCTTTCTTTAGCCGTTGGCGTTTGTGTTGCATTGTGCCGTCAACCGACAAACATCTTACTTTCAACTCGTATTCTATTTCATCCTCTAGCAAATCATTCGGGTTTATATATGACTCCATATTTATCTGCTCTATTTCTTATTTCTTTTTTAGGTGTTTACTACCCGGAAGAAATCTTAATCAACCGATATCACTTATATACAATTGAAATGTCCAATAATCGGGCTAATTCTACGAAGGAAATATATTCAATAAATTCAATTTTTCCGAGCATCTAAACCACTAAATTCGATCCCTACTCTAAACTTTTCTCCGCTAAATGTAATAATATAATCTTCACTATGTATCCAAAATCAAATAGCACTTAACAACCTCAATATGTATTATTATCACCGAAATAATGTTTTTACTATTATCACAAAACCATTAGTTGGGCGCCAAATGCGCTGAGTTTATACTCCGAATGATTTGGAGAGTTCAAATATTAGATAGCGTGATGACGCAGGTTGTTCCCAAAAATACGTGGGAGGAATAAGTATGAGATAAGAAGAGTGACCACCACAATAGAAATAGATATCTTCACAAACCAAAACAAAAAGCACATACCAAACTCATCCTTGGAAATAGCTCTGGCTGAATTAAAGATACTTAATACAATTCAGAGTTAAATTTGTCTTCTTGAAAGAATAAAAGAATACTATATTATTTTTTGAAATCGAAAAAAATAAATTTAGTAATCTTCATTTATTTTTTCCGTTGGTAGGGGGATATGTAACGAGGTTACAGAATTAATTATAAACCGATCAGAATTAGAATTACAATTTTCATAATTGCGACTTCGCGTTCCGGGTCTCTGATTTTAGCCTACGGCTGCAAATCGCCAGGTATAGACAACTCCGCGACTTTCGATGACGTTCGTAAGCGGATGTGGGCCCCCGAAGTCGAACGAATGATATCGGGTTAAGTCGGATAACGAATGGGGGTTTTGAAGCCCAATAGAGAAGAAGTCGACTCTTACAATCTTGACCACAGACAAGGAAGGTTCAGCAAAAGTCAGTAGCCAGAAGATCATTTGAAACAGAAAAGTATAGTAGAGTTACGGTGAAATAAGAAAAGTGTCATAGTAAAGAGTAAAGCTAGATCAGAAACAACAGAAATTGTGAAGAGTGAAGAAAAGGAAGATCTACGGCCAAAATTGTAAGAACCAACCAAGGCCACTATTCGCGTCCAATCGGCCATTTTTCCAAGTAAGCCACCTTTCAATCAAATCCGCCATGGGTTACTTAAAATAAATTATTTCGGTTCAGGCAGAAGCCAATAAGACCAGCAAAACACAACCATCAAGCGAGCACAGCAAAAATAGCCATAACCAATTTAGGCATTAGGCTGGTAAAAGGTAACTTAGACCGTTCATAAATTAGTTACGCGAATTTTAATTTTGGAAATCGTTTGAAGCATTTCCTTCAAACGAAGGTACCACCCTAGGACACAAACGACGAAACCGTAGCTTGGCAGCTCCCTGTACCCGTCGTCGCTTACCTCGTCTAGTGACGTCACACGGTAATTAAATGTTGCACGTCGATAGGTGCGAATTCACCACCAGTCGACGAACCTCACGCGGGTGTGTGAATCGGGAAGCGAATTAAGCGCGCTCACAGAGGGCAGTATAAACAGGAAAGTGAAACGCATCAAAGGGAACACGCCTGCAGGCGGCAGCTGCAATTGCACTCGACCGCCGATGGAAGCAGAGAACGCCGAGGGGTACGCAGATGGGAATATAAGGGCAAGTAAAGTGGCGAAATATAATTAATGTATATACTAACCATAGTTTTAAGAACGATTATACAAAATTAGGCGTTTAGCTAGTAGTATGAAATCAATTTTTTTCTTTATTACCCGTCAGAATAAATCGCGATCTATGACCGAATCAAAGTAAAACGTTTGAGTTACTCAGTGATCCTCGGTTTGGATGTTGGGTCGATTTCTTTCATTCGCGGTTTGGTATCGGTAGAATAGGCTCTGGAGAGGGAATCCCACAGCGGTAACCAATCAACCCTGTAGGTTGAAACAATTTGTTTGGTCATTCGTACGGTTTGGTGTTCGCTGATGTTTCGGTCGAATTCGGTTGTCGTCAACAAGAACTCGCCCTGAGGTCTCCCAGCCGGGCACGGGATGAACTTTTAGCGTCATAACTCGCTCCTTCACGGCAAGACTAAAGCTTGCCTGGCGCATAAGTGAAGGCTGTAACCTAATTCAGTCGTCGGTCCGTTTTACCTCCCGTTACAATGTTTTTTGCCTCTTCTATGGCCTCGTTGCTGGCCGCTAGCTTCGGCGCGGGTCGTCCGCAGTAGTCTTCCTCACTACCCGTAACGCAGTTCGACGAGCCCGGATGGCAATCCGGACCTCTGGGTACCACCAGCGCACCGCCTGTCGCAGAGTGTTCCCCTCTTGTCCTGGGAATGCAGGAAACGGTAGCCCGATTTAAGATGCCGGTGAGTTCGTCCGGGGTGTATGACTCCTTCCGATCTATTAGATCGTCAACGGTCTCCTCGTAGCGGGTACAGTCTTCCCGATCGTAAAACCACCGTCTTCGGCGGATTGTTGAAGGTGGCGTCTGATTGTATACTACCTGTATTGGGAAGTGGTCGCTGTTATATGGTTCGCCAAGGACTGTCCACCCACAAGATCCTGCTAGCGCCCCTGAGCGGATAGAGATGTCGATGGTGGATTCCGTCTGTCCGCGGGAAAAAGTCATTATGCGCCAGGGTGCGATCGATCTTGGCGATCAATGGTTGGTGATGTGCTACTGGTACACTAAAGGAGAGGGAGCCATCACCACTGATGTATTAGAAACCAGATCGCTGACAACGCATAGGTCAAGATGGCAGTTATTTTCATTTGCAATAGGATTAAATCGTAGTAACGTGGCTGAGCTGTAGCTGCCAAGCAGCCTCTCCAGCCCTGAGCGAAGAACGGAGTGATCGGAATCCGTGTAGAGAAATCCGTTGCGGGTAGATTTCCGCGAAATGTTGGGGAGATTGAAATCTCCTAGTACGATGATCTCATCAACCGATTTAGCATCTTCAAGGATAGTAAAAACTAAGCTGCAGTGTGCGTCAGCATTAGAGTGACAGGAAAAAATGACCCCTATCGGCCCACCCCTGAGTCGATTCCTAGTCCCACCAGGAGTACTTGCCCCAAATTTGAAGCAAATCGGACAAGTCTAACTACCGGACCAACGTTCCTGAAGTTTGTATGGGATTTTTCGACAATTTATATGGAGAAAACCCACTAGCTCGTATTTTCACCGTTAGATGGCACTGTATGCATCGTATTATCACTGTAAGTGAAAATAAGAAAGATAATTTAATTGTCTACAATTTTGTCAAAGACTGCTAGTCAAACCGGGTTCGATAAAAGAAGTTATTAAATTTTTAACGAAGTGATGTCTGAGTCAGTTTTACATGGGGCCTAACAGCGCATGGTTGTGTATCAGTACTCGATTCGTACGAGCTAAACATTTTTGTGCAATAATCGTTAGGTTTAGCTCAATAATATGTTCAGAAGAATTATAGTAAATATTTCGAGTTATGTTTTGATTACAAAATTTTAGTTCAACCTGTGACCGCAGAGAGGGAGCCAATACTAACTTTTAAACGTAAAGAGATAGAAATTAGGTGTCTTCCACAAAGTTGTAGAACAGGCATTTTTCAATAATTCTTCTGAACATCTTGATATATCTCTCTTCTATAAAAAGTTAGTGCCTAACGATTATTTCACAAAAATGTATAGTTCGTGGGAGTCGAGTACTGGTACACAACCATGCACTGCCAGGCCCCATGCAAAACTGACTCAGGCATCACTTCGTTAAAAGTTTAATAACTTCTTTTAAGAAAGCCGGATTGACATGCAGTCTTCGACAAAGTTGCAGACAATTAATTTATCTTTCTTATTTTCACTTACAGTGATAATGCGAAGCATGCAGTGCCACCTAGCGGCGAAAATGCGAGTTAGTGGGTTTTCTCCATGTAAATTGTCGAAAAGTCCCATACAAACTTACGGAACGTTGGTCCGGTAGCTAGACTTGTTCAATTTGCTTCACATTTGGTGCAAGTACTCCTAGTGGGAGTAGGAATCGACTCAGGAGTGGGCCGATTGAGTTTTCAAAAATTCATTATTTTTCTAGGCAGTCTAGTCAACATATTTGATATCACGGACTCGGTCGGGTGGGACGTACAACACACACAAGTACAACTTACGGTCGCCAAGCTCGATTATCGTCCAGAACTGTTCGAGGCAATCCCAGAAATTTTTCTCAATAACTCGTGCCTTCAAGCTGTGATTAACTGCTACTAATACACCACCTTATAGATAGATAGATTATCAGCTGTTTCTAAGGTTCCGTTCAAAACGAAAAACCACATGTCTAGTACCGAACACCTGACTGGAAAGCGTGTCATCGTTTAATCACGTTTCGATGAAGACGATGATATCAAAACTGTTATCGGAGACTGCACGGCGGTATTGATACCATCAACGTTTTGGTTGTATAGCAGCAGCTTATCCCGTCGTTGACCAAGGCTGGAAATTAAAAAGATTTGAGGCAAGGCAGAGCTCACAGATGCTTTATACTTGCCTGCTGTAGGTTTGCGGAAGATTCTTCGTTCCAACTCCAGCACAGGACCCGGACGGCTGCAAGTCGCTGGCATGAAAGGCGGCCTCTGGTACCGATAGGAACTTTTCTCTTTCGTTTATTACCAACATCTGTGAATAAAAAGTAACGATTTGCCCGGAATTTCCACTCAAAGTGAATTTTGACAGTTACACCCCAAAAAAATATGAATTTTATCGTTAACGTAATTGGCACAATTTAACAAACTGTAATTCACGAAATTTTACATGAAACATATACTTTACATGCGCAATGACATAAATTTACATTTACTACCATTGAGAACAAACACTATATGTGAAGTAAAATTACGTGATTTACGAAATTTAACGTCATGTTAAATTAAAATCGAACGTAAAACTAAGTCATTTCAGATGCTCGTATATGTCAGGGTCAGAAGACGTAAATTTGCACGAATTTTTCTAGGTGTGTGGCTTATACAACCTAATCATATATTTTTTTTATTTTTTTTATTCATTTCGTTTATTTGATAGGCACAAATGCGTTAGCTTGGCGGTGCCAAATTCTTTTGTTTTTACATTTTGGATATTTTAAAACTAGGAGGTTACAATGTTGAAATATTTTTTTTAAAAAGAGAAAAATTTTACAGCTATCTTAAGACTAGAAATAAGATTCTATATACAAGAGAGGGGGCAAAAGATTTTTTTTTATGAAAAAAATTTAAAACAAGGAATTCAATAGTAATAGTTTTTTAGGAAATATTTACAGTTATCTTAAAACTAACAATATAGTTTGGTACACAAAAGGGGGAACAAATATTTATTAAAAATTTCACAGGTGTTTTAAAACTAGGGATACAATTCTATTTACAAGATGGGGACAATAGTTTTAGCAAAGAGTAGAAATTACAACTATATTTCATACTAACAAGCATTTAAAATAACTTTGTTATGGAACCATCTACAGCAAATAGAAATCTTTTAGCATATATTCATCAATCGCCAAAACGCTTTTCAATATAAAGAAGCTGGCATCCCGCGATAGAACTCTAATCATCTGGTCTATTTTTCCTAGCAGCACTTCGAGGAAAAATGTTCTGCTGTTTTGCACACAGTGGGTAACAAACGAATAATCCACGTCCTGGGTAGCCATAATAAAATCCAGCATGAATGCCGGAAGCTATGATCCCAGTTTGTGATGCATGCAGCTAACATACTGGATGCTGCTTCGGGGCAGGTGGTTTGGGATGCGCACGTAACAGTGTAGTAGTGGATAAAATATAGGACATTCCAGTGGCTATATGGAAACCCTAACTGTGGAAAGATCCTTCTGTGCTGGCATGCATTGTAGCTCAGGAAGATATGAGATGTAACTGGGCGATAATAAATTCCGCTGCGAAAGCGGAAAATAAGAAAAAAAAAATCTCCCCCAGGACCTTGCATTTCTCTTACCTATACCTGTGATTTTTATGCTTTTCACCGTTATGGCTTTCGCTGGGTCTGCTGGGTCTGTTGCTGGCAGTGGAAACGACTGAAATTTAAGCTCCGTGGGGGCATTTTGGATCGGGCTGAAGATCGCCCCGTGTGGTGGACACACGAGTCAACATCCGCACTCACGGATGGAAGATAACTCTTCCACCACTGCACTGCACTGGTCGGGTTGTGTGTGTATGCGATTGCGAGTGGGGGCGGTAGACCGGTTCCAGAAAGGAAAGGAAAAAAGGAAACTAACTTTTACGCTTGCATTTCACTTCTCTTTTGCGCAGATTCTTCCGCCTGAGCGCTAACTGGTCCGACCATTCTTGGCGGTTCTTCAGGCAGTGCAACTGCTGAAAAGTGCTGTTTGGGCTACATACATCTGGCGTTGAAAGTTTAGAGATATCTCCTTGGGGGCTATGAATTTAGGGTTCTAAAAGCTTTCTTCCTTCCCTGACAGTGCAGGAGCCGCGGTAGCACCCTTCATTTCCTCGGACTAAAACAGTGAATCACTCGGGAATTGGTGTTTGGATTGTGTTGACTTTATTGTACTCATTTTCTTATGGACGAAAAAGTTAAATCTTCACCGTAAAATTAAACCGTTTCAAGCATTTATATAGTTTTACTCACATAGAGTACATGGTGGGCGAACCCTGAATTCATCCGATCAGAGTTAAAAATATTCAAATTCATTGAATGAAAATTGAACATATTCAGCCGCATTCATTTTCAATATTCAGTGACGCAACTGAAAACGTCAAACGAACAAACCGCCCATTCATCCATGCAGATTTTCATTCATCTACGATTATTACACGAAGCGGCCGTGCAGCAAAGAATCAAACGCATCAAAGTAGGCCCTGGCACAATGTAAGCGATGATGATTGTTGTTTCATATGCTTTACCGGCATTTGAAAACATTTTCCTAGATAACAGTGTAATGAATTTATTGTACGATATTCAACTGAATGAATAACATGGACATTTGAATGAATTTTCAGCCGTCAAAAAAGAGCTTCGATTATTTTTAACTCTGCATCCGATTAGTTGGGACGTCACACTCTTTTACTAATTATTCGGCCTAGAGCGAATGAAATGGGCATCAATATCAACATGTTGTGAAAATACCAAATACTCATCTTTAAGAGGAGCGAAAAATCGAAACGAACGTAATTATTTTTATCCTGCCATTTGCGCCAATGTCAGTACCAGAGAAAAATCTGTTCGAAAACCTTTAAAATTATTCCAATAATTCATTTTTTTTGTTTTTGACCTCAGTGTCAATACCAATATAGTCACTGTTTAAGAGTATAAGAGCTAAGATCGAAGTGGTGAGTTAAGCGAAAGCAATTGCGTGAAAAACTACAAGGGGCAGCCCTATTGGGTTGCACGAACTGTAGACGTAGGACTATACTACTTAATGTAAAATATTTATTTTCTTAGTACTTAGTGTGTGGGAAAAAACACCTGGACCGGTGAAGAAAAATCAAATTTTAGACAATATAATCACATCTCAAGCTTGTTCTATAGCTTTCTAGTTGCTCTCAAACAGATCCTAAAAGTTCAAACACCTATGGATAACCCCAAGTTTGTAGATGTGTTTCGATGCCACAGGATTGTAAAATGGTTAATATTACGTCATGAAAATTCAATTCTTCCGTGATAATGCCTGCAAAATGCCCTGTGTGTATGCAAAGCTCATGATTTGTTGGGATATTACCATTGATCGGAAAATGCTTTCCAACGCTGCGCATTGCATACATACAGGACATTTTGCAGGTCACCAGAAGCTGTTCATTTTATCACCGCCACATGTTCATTTTACCCACTCGCTATAAACATGTCTCATTTTTGGACATGTTTAGAAATCAAGAATCATGTTTGAAAAAATGTGTTTATGACGAAGTATTTTTGCCAGATATGTACAAAACATGTCTAACAAGAAAAATAAGGTGATTGTAATATCTCATTCACTTATTAGTTAGAAAATAATGGCTTTGCTTAACGTGTTCATTTTACCGCCAGTTCCCCTACCTACCAACACATTCGCCACAAATATTGAACCCAAGCGTACAATGCAAAATGAGTCAACGCTGATGATGATGGGTAGAGCGAAAGAGACAACTAGTACCACCACGACACTATTAGCGCATTTCACCAAAATTCCACGCGGCCTTTCCCGATTGAAAGGAACGGCCGCGCTTAGCCCATCTGTCATAATATCGTGATTTTGCATAGCGAAGGGCTGAATGATTTTGTTCCAAAAAACAGCCCTGCGTTATGCAACACTTTGTGCAGGTTGATTATACCAGTTGCAAGTGGGGCCAAATTCACCAAGTTCCGTAAAATTCCTTTTAAATTATAGAATTGATAAAATTGCTTAGATGAGCTAAACTAATTAATCAAATCCTGTTTTAAAAACTGTCCTTGCGTTTAAACCAAAATGGGAAGCTTATTGCTACCACTACATTACTTAATTTCAAGAGCAAATACATGTGCTAGTTAAACCAAAAATTTACTGGCAACATTACAGCGGCATTTAGGAAGCAGTTGGAGCGGTCGCCTGTTGGACGACACAGGGTAGCGTCCCTCCACAGCCAGTGTAACGGACTTCCAGCTCAGCTACACTGGCTGTAAAAAACAGCGCAGTGATCTGCTTCGCCAGCCGTTCAACAGGGAACTGAGCGTGTCTGGGCAAGTCCGTTCTTTAAATAGACGATGATGACGTCATTCATAGAAGCGTTGCGCGCTAGGTACACCAATCCGTCGTACAGGGCTTGGGAAGCGCTATCTTCTGTGTGTTAATGCGCGATATTTTGACAAGGTTGTATATTATTTAATTTTTTAATGCCATGATATCAAAAATCTTCGGGTTTATCTATTGGAATCTATTCTTAGAAGTATTTCGGGGCGATTTGTGCAAAAAATTTGAAAATTTATCGTGAGATGGCTGAATTATATGCGTTTAAAATTGGACCACTTTTCGTTACATACCATTTTTGTAGAATTTGCAGAGTGCACCCCCATATCGAAAACAAAGACGTAGTCCTACGTCAAAAAATTCCCCCAGAGGAAGGATTCGAACCTACAACCCTTGTGATTTCGGTCCAATGCACAATGACGTGCGCTCCTCACTTTCTTTTATTCTGCCTCGCTTTCTTTCGGAATGTTACGAAAAGCCTTCCTCTTATTTCAAGTAATATTCAAATTCTCGAACCAACCAGCCGCTTAGTGCAGAATACTTTTGGACTTTAAATGTTTTGGTGCCGGTTTTCTGCCTCAAGGGCGACAAAATAAATTAAAAATGAAATGACAAAATCGACATCCGTCAGCCAGTAAGAGTGGCAAAGCAGCCGGAAATTGAAAACACTGGCACTCTACCTGCGAAAAAGAGAATGCCATTCAAAGGAGAGCAAAATAAATACTTTAGAGAAAGTGCAAAGAAAATGAAGACAATGTGGATCCATTCGGCCCTGGACGTTTTTCTTTCTGACAACGGAAAAGTGAGGACACCTTGAACAGACACCGAAACGGAAGGATGCGTTAAATAAAAGAGTCTCTTAAATGACCATCGCCGAAATTTTATTCAACTCTCTAGAGGGGTGTGGGGTTGGGTTTCAGAGTGAAATAGCTTTTGGATAAAATTACGCAGTGTCACAGAGCCTCAATTGAGCTGGGTTTTTGCTTTCTTCTTCCGGCGAATTTTTCTGTGAAGCATGAACGCTCAAACGCCGACTTGTCGTAGAATGCATGATGGTAGAACAGTTAACTGTTTCGTTTTATTTTATTGCGACGTTTGATGCCGGGCAACTAAAACCAACATACGATACTGAAGACAATGATTTTAAAGCACGTTCGTTCGAGGTTTCACCACGTGGAAAGATTTTTACTGCTGCACACATTTTAAATTATTGTGTAATTTAACATTTAGTTTCAGGTACAGGCATAGACACAGTCTTCATTCATGCTGTTTTTTATTATGCAGATTTTGAGAGTTATGCGGGTATTTTTCAGGAAGATTTCGTAAGTTTCGCAGTTTTTTATTCGATATGTATCGATAAATGCACAAAAAAGAGTTCAGTGTGTTTAAAGCACCAAAATAAATTGAATAATAAAACACTTAGTTTAATTATAACGTAAAATCAAATGCTTTTGATGATGTAAATATTTAGTTTGCATAATTTTTCAATCAAGTTGAATTTAAATTCACTGTTCACTGTGCTACATTCGTACTTACCGCAATATGTCCCAGTGTTATTGTATTGCCACTTAGTTGGGAGTTGAAAATAAGGGATTTTGCGGAAAATTGAACCTGTCTCTTGACCCAAACAATCTAAACATTGCAAAAGGAGTGCGTAAGATCTTTACGAGAAATTTAATCTTACTGATGAGACGAAGTAGATTAAATTTCTCTTACAGTTCTCACGCACTTTACCACCCTAACAGTTGTTTAAACAAAAAGAATGGGTTCACAAACTATGAAAACTTTTCCAAAGACATAATGAGACTAAGTTGTGTAGTTTTAGTAAAATCTCAAAATTCTTGCTAAATTCCAAGACCAAAAATTTTAATTTTTAATCATTCTAGTTATAGACCTTATGACCTTCAGTGAAGTTGTAAATCGACAAGTTTTAGAAAAGTTCGCTGAAGATATATAAGCCCAATATATCACACTTTTCATTTTACATCAAATTTAAAATCAAAGGTTAGGGTGTTTCTTAGAAATACTGCTTTTTTAAAATAACTTTTGCGGTATTGATTTAAAACTAAAGCAGTCTTCAGACAACTTTAAGATTGTTTTAACATTCGGAATACCAAGGGGATAAAAAGTTATGCGGACTATTGAGTTCTACAAGATGACGACACGAATGAACTCATAATGAATGAAGTTCATGTTTGACAATTCTCGGTGGTTTGTTTACTTTGTCAGATGCGTGAGTGCGAGCGCAACGGTTGCTCATCTGTTACATTCGAACTCACGTAACTTCCATGTAAACAAACCATCGAGAATTGTCAAAAGAAGTTCATCCGGTTCGTTTTGTGGGGTTATGTCGGTTGGTGTAAAACCTAATTAAGGGTGTCCAAAAATGGGAGCGCTTACTTTGACCAGTCATATCTTAGCCATCACTCACTGGATTTTTAATCTGTCTTAACCACAGGAAAGGTACGTCTTTTTTGTCACAGAACATAATTGGAGAATAGGGATGGTGGTTGTAGTAAAAAGAGTGAAACAAAGTCAGCTAGACAAAAACTGGGAACGCTACTTTGACTTGTCATATTATAGCTGTTTGTTCACCGGTTTCGAATTTTTCTTCACCATTAGATAGGTATATCTTTTATAATATCAGTGATCGAAGAATATTGAGTAACAAATTTGTATATCCGAAGTAATTGTGAAAACAGTAACTGAAAGTCAGTACAGAAAAAATAAGCTTTGCAGTTCAAACAATCGTATCTCGGCCGCTTGTCAACCAATTTAGTTTTTTCTTAAACCAATGAATTCCTCGGGGCTTGTGATGGATAGTAAATGTAAAAAAAATATTTTTTGAGGTATTAGTCCGATTTGCATGATACGCGCTAACTTACGGTAGAGTTAAATTCTTTGCGACCAGTTTAGTTTTACGGCTTGAAATGTTAAATTAATTGTTCTACACATTATATTTGGATATTTCTATATCAAAATGTTCGTATAAATTTGGAGAAACACAAGATTATATGTAAGTTACAAAATAATAGTGGGTGATAGGAACGGTTCAGTAAAAACGTAGAAGTTCAAATTTTTTTAAATATTCTTCATATAACTTTGAATTTAAAACAATGACGTATACTTTTTCGTACACCAATCGATTGTAATTGCCTTTTTTTGAAATGCTGCTAAAACAAACAATCTACCAAATTTTAACTAATCGATTTCAAAAATACTGTCTCCAATTGGACAGTGGCCCAGAATGTAAATTTAGCAGGAGTTTTAACTTTTTGCTAAAACCAAACAACTTTGTCTTACAATATGTTGAGGAAAGTTGTTATACTTTGCAAGACCCTTCTTTTCATTTAAACAGAAATTAGGGTAAATCTAATTTTAGCAAGATTTGAAAATGAACTTTTTAACGGTTCAAGACAAGACAAGCTGAACTTGCTTCAATGAAGTTGTAAAGCAAAAAAAATTGGCAAAAAAATTCTGAAGACACGCAAGCTCTATCTTTTATACTTTCCAGTGTTCGACAAATCAAAATGTAAGCTTTATGGTATTCCTTAAAAACCGGTTTTATTTCTCTAGCTTTTGTAGTTTTTATTTTACACTAAAGTATCCTTTGGACAACTTGAAGATTATTTGGTCGGTGTTAGGTCAGACCGGACTAAGTGACAGTGCATTGATTTCGAGAAAAACGCATTTAAAGTTTGAATCGCAGCATCCTTTACATTATAATTGGAAAATAATTTTTACCATAATTCATGTTTATTGTTTCATATTTCAAATCAGATAAAAGTGGAATG
Organism: Topomyia yanbarensis; assembly: GCF_030247195.1. NCBI lineage: Eukaryota > Metazoa > Arthropoda > Insecta > Diptera > Culicidae > Topomyia > Topomyia yanbarensis. The sequence continues at coordinate 383,879,476 of NC_080672.1, forward strand.
TAGATGAAGAAATTCTTTATTCAGTGCTATCATTAACTCATTTTTTGATGCTTTGCGACTTGGTCCGGTCTGACTTAACACCGACCATTTTAGGGCGCACTAAAATGTTCTAACCAAAACATGACTCGTATTACTTATTACGTAATTACTATAAATCTTCTGAACATACTATTGACCTAAACCTAACCATTATCTCATAAAAATGTATAGTTGGTGGGAATCGAGTACCGATACACAACCGTGCACTGCTAGGCCCCATGCAAAACTGACTCAGACATCACTTCGTTAAAAGTTTAATAACTTCTTTTAACAAAGTCGGAATCACTAGCAGTCTTCGACAAAGTTGTAGACAATTAACCCTTTCATGCCCAACTTTTTTCTAGTGCATGTAGGGTTTCAAAACTTTTTTTCCTTGAAAACGGTGAGATCAAAATACACGAGAAGTCTTTTTTCATAAAGATAGGTGCTTCCCTTGCAGTGCTAGAAGCTACTCAATTTTCACCTTCCTATGCTCAATACAATTCTCTCAGAATATTTACAATAGTTCAATTACATGTGAAACGTAGCCAAAGACAGTCTAAATTGATAAGTTTTATCAGTTTTCAAAAATATTGCACTATAACGAAGATATATGAAAAATTCATTTTCCGTTGTCAACGTAAACTGTTTCAGGCAGCACTGCTCGTTCGGAATCCAATCAGACTAATGGCAATAACTTTAGTTCTAAGGCTGATCCTTGTAACTGTTAATGCTCAAATGAAAGTCAATAGTCACAGTTATTAGCCTTACTTGTTTTTGCGAGCAAATCTTGCCTCAATCAAAAGCTATAGCTTTTTAAAAATGTTGTTGTCCACAAACAACATGGGCATGAATGGGTTAAATGATGTTTCTTATTTTCACTTACAGTGATAATACGATGCATAGAGTGCCGCCTAGCGGCGAAAATGCGAGTTAATGGGTTTTCTCCATGTAAATTGTCGAAAAATCCCGTACAAACTTCAGGCACGTTGGTCCGGTAGCTAGACTTGTCCGATTTGCTTCAAATTTGGAGCAAATACTCCTGGTGGGACTAGGAATCGACTCAGGTATGGGCCGATAGGGGTCATTTTTTCCTGTCACTCTAGGCTCCAGTGTCTCCGACAAAGTTTTTTGAAATCGGATTTTCTTCAATTTTCTAGAAGACTGCGAAACTCTATCTCCAACCACCAAAAAGCATGGCCGGCGTTACACTTATACCACGAGTGGGTAGTAAGCGTAGGGTGAGGGTAATAGAATAGGGATTTGTCTCATTTTCGCAACACGCAGGCTTGCATTACATCTACACTAAATCACTTGCAGTGTGCTTGTGTAAATGAAGTTGTTGTGCATCGATATTTTCAAATGTGAGCCCGAGCCATACGTGGCAGATTTCAAATTTATGAAAATGTCCAAAATTTTGAGTGGGTAATTACCCACTCGGTTATTTTCGAGTGGGTAGTACTACCCATACTACCCACGCTATCCGCCGGCCCTGCCAAAAAGTCAATTTTCGGATGTTAATAAATTTACGACCACTCAACTCACTATTTAAAATAATAGAAATGTCTTGTAAAGTGTAAAATTATATCATAAAAACGAAGCGGCATCATTTAAATAGTCCACCGTGAAGGTAATGTAATACTCGGAATACCAAAGGGGTAAAAAAATGGTAAGCATTCCTTTGACCGTTCGTATCTTAGCCGTTACTTACTCAATTTTAAATCTGTCTTCACCACAGGAAAGGTACGTCTTTTGAGAACGCATAACGCATAACTTTCTAGTTAAAAAACTATAAGGGGCCTATGGGGTTGCACGAACTGTAGACGTAGGACTATACTACTTAATGTAAAATATTTATTTTCTTAGTACATTTAGAGTAATAATAAATCAAATATATTTCTTACGTATAGTTTAACTACAACCAATCAACATCGAATGTTACATATTGAACCAAACCTTCTTGGTTATTAGGTCACTTCATTTGAAGTAGAGGATCGAATACGATTAAACTTATTTGAGATGATCGGAAGAAAGAAGACAAAAAACCGTGACCGAACTAATATCTGGAACTAAATCTTTATAGCACAAGATCAGCTTCGAAAAATTGTAAAAACTTTTCGATTGTGTGTGGTAAAAAATCCGGACCAGTGAAGAAAAATCAAATTTTAGATAATAATCACATTTCATGTATAGAATAAGCTTTCCAGTTATATTTTGCCATTATTATAACTTTTCTAAAGTACGCATACAAATGTAGCGAATGCAGTGGTCTTAACCGTATCGAAATATCGATAATATAAATATACAAAAATCGAAAACAATTTATATATGAACTTAGATGCGTTTTTGCAACGGTTTTTCGAGCGGCAGTGTATTTGTTCATAAATAGGCTTTGTAGAGTGTACCTATTAGCAGAATCAAAATAGGATAGGCTGAGTGGAAATGAAGCAAGTGAAGTGGAAATGAATCAATGAATTGATCGAACGTAAATAATAAACTTTCGTTATGCTTTCCATCGATCCGCGTAAATTTTCTGCTAAGAAAGTTTTCGTCTTTGCACAACAATAGCACAGATTGCTATCATGCAGCTTATGCATGCAGCCGCTAACAATTTAGTAACAAATCAGATATACCTACCTACAAATCCGCCTCAAACATTGAACCCGGGCGCACAAAGCAAAATGAGTCAACGCTGATGATGATGGGTAGAGCACAGGAGACAACTAGCACCACGACACTATGTTAACCGTGTTTGCAAATGGAGCTCGAACGTACAAGCGATTTTGTGTACGAATAATTGTGTTCGAGATTGTAGGGTGATGAGCCTATTTTCGCGATGTTTCTATTACCATTTGAAGCCGTTGGTTAAAGCAGCGTCTGTTATCTTTGTTCAACGCATTGAGTCAAATGGTATCGCAACAATAGGGTCGTTCGATTCGAGCACAACACAAAAGAAAGCATAGTGTTTGAACGGACAAGCTTAGTCGCGCGTTGGACGGCACTGGGTACCGTACCTCCACAGGCAGTGTAATGGACTTGTAACTCAGCTACACCGGCTGTGAAAACACACAGCGCAGTGATCTGCTCCGCGTGCCGTTCAACAGGCAACTGAGCTTGTCCGGCCAAATCCGCTCTTTAAATAGTTGATGATGACGTCAGTCATAGAAGCGGGGCGCGCTAGGTACACAAATCTGTCGTGTCGGACTTGGGAAGCGCTATCTTCTGTCTGAAAATGCGCGATATTTTGACTAGGTTGTACAATATTTACATTTTTAATGCCATGATATCAAAAATCTTTAGGTTTATCTATTGGAATCTATACTTAGAAGTAATTCGGAGCGATATGCGCAAACTATTTTAAAATTTATCGAGAGACGGCTGAATTATATGCGTTTTAAATTGGACCACTCTTCGTTACATGCCATTTTTGTAGAATTTGCAAAGTACGCCCCTATATCGAAAACAACGACGTAGTCCTACGTCCAAAAAGAAATTGGCCGCGATTAGGTAGACGATTTTCAGAGTGATTACATAGTATTTCTTTATGAGGTAAAAAGGATTTCAGTGTGTTTGAAGCATTAAAAGAAATCGAATGCTAAAAGGGTTAATTTAATCTAAATAGTAAAATCAAATGCGTTTGGTGATTTGAACATGTATGTGCAATATTTTAACTAAGTTTTCAATCAAATTCAATTAAAGTGAATTCACACCTTAGGGATGTACGTGTAGTTTCAATATAAATTCACGGTTCACTGTGCAACATTCGTACTTGCTACACTAAGTCCCAGTCGTATTATTTTACCACCTAATTGGGAGTTGTAGAATAAGGGAATTTGTGGTAAATTCTAGAGATGGTCGGGTTCAGGTTTTTGGACCCGAAACCCGGACCCGACCCGAACCTGACGAGTTTCGGGTCGGGTTCAGGTTCTGCAAATTTAAGCTTCTCGGGTTCGGGTCGGGTTCCGGGTTTTCAAATTAGAAATTCTCGGGTTCGGATCGGGTCCGGGTTATTGAAATTTGGAATTTTCGGGCTCGGGTCGGGTTCAGATTTTTCACATTACAAATTATCGGGGTCGGGTTGGGTTCGGGTTTTGAACAAATCAACCCAACTATTTCTTGGCGCTGTTTGCGTCTGTGCACAAAACGCAGTCTCTTTTTGTAGTAGTGAATTATACTTCGTGATACGAATGGATGACACATATAACCGTACCAAATGTTAGCACCCTTGAATCGCTAGAATTCGTCGTATTTTCTGGTGTTCAAATATTGTATTTTTTATTCTTGCATAAGATTCCGTCTCTTCAGATTCGCTGAATTATTTAATTTTTTAAACGAACATTCATGAGAGAGCATTCAACAATACGTGTTTCACATCTAAAATCTCTTTGCGTTTTATTTTCCATGATAATTATTAATAAACCAAGCCAACAAGAATTTATCGGAAAATATCGGATCAACTTTTAATTTTGGAATATAAATTTCGACAGGTACTTTAAAAACGGATACTTACGCCGCGGCGACTTTTTCTCTACGTATACGGTTTTGTGGGGTACATTAGTACCCCAGAACTAATATCGTTCTAAAATGTCTAATTTTTATTAAATTGGATTAAATTGGATAGTTTTATTCTAAAATCATTCGTAAAGTAATCTGTTTAAAAATATTCGTGTTTTGATTATTCAATTATGCAATATTTCATTTTATATAGAACAAGTCTTTAAAATGCGTCAAAATTCATTCATATTGCTATAACTCCGGTAGTTTCAAACCGATTTAGACTATCTATACGGCGTTGTAAAGCTTATTAAGTTTCCTTTTGAACAAAATTATTCAAAAGCCGGTCAAAGAGTGTATTTATTCCGATGCTTTTTTGAACACCAAACACCAATACAAACGGTAAAAATACAGCAATATGCAGTAACGGAGATGAAACAAGAAGGTGTCGAAGGAACAGCTAGAGCCGGTGCATTGTACGTGTATATAAAGTAAGTATGCTCCAGAGCCTGGGCTACATAAGATGACGAATCGAATGGTGCATCTTGCATACTATATACAAATCGGATTCACGAGTTGGAACTTATACAATGTTACACAAATTTTTCGCTTTCTATGTATCGATATCTTGCTTTAAAAAAAGATATAATAAATTTTCCAAATTATGTACACATGTCAAAATAATAACGTAAACGGTTTTGTGGGATACATTTGTACCCCAAACAAACTTTAAGCGAGAACTGTTAAGTTGGTCAAATGAAACAAATAGTTTGTACCTCTGCTTTAACGGAAGTTTAATAATCAAATTGATTTATGATAAAGATTGCTTACAATTAAAATAAACTGTAACGGAATAACAAGGATTTTAATTCACAAATTTGGTGGTACTTTGGTAGCATTATGGCGGCTCAAATTTAAAAAGGGTACAATATTTTTTTAAAAGCAGATAGTTTAAGCCAAATTTATTTTCTAGTGACTGACTTTGTTGCATCAGACCTAAACCAAACTTTCAACGGATTTTTAAAAGTTTGGAGTCGTTCCGAGAGCTCCATTGGAGATGCCGAAGCATCTCTACTGGCGCGCTTACTGTATAATCTGAAGCATAAAATAACTTAGATACCCAATAGTAGATCGTCCTAACGCTAATTATGGGACATCAAGAACGCGTCAGAGAATTTTGATTGATACCTTTTGATACAAGTTTGATCGTACCAACCAGTAACGTGGGTGACGTCATGTAAACTGTCGAATACGAATTGCCAATTGCTGGCGGGAAAGATTGTTTGAAACTGTAATCATTAAGCTTTCTGTTTCCCCATGAGTTAGTCACCTATTAGCCTAATTTCTGGTTAAGATATCGACGATTTATAAGTTTCTCAAGACATTACAAATTCGACGTTCAATAATAGTAAATATAAATGCGGATTCTACTCGCCAGATTCGTTTTGCCATAGGCAGATATAACTCAATGCGTATGGTGCTACTTCAGATTCGTGCACCCAAAACAAAAACCTCTTGCAATAATTGTAAGCGACAATCACTTGCAAATAATGTTCGCATCGCTTGCAATTTTGCAGTTAAAGCCGCTTGCAATGTTTGCAAGCATATAAAACACTTCATCTCTTGCTATATCTACATGCGTTTCTTCAACACACTGTCACAGGATTGCCACCACATTCACGTGCCTATGCCGGTTTGTATGGCAACGCACGCCGAGTTTTTATTTACCGTCTGCTTTTTATTCATTTCTCACCAACATCCTCAAACGCAATATTGTGGCTTATTCATTACACACGAGGCAGCATCGAATTCCGGATGTGCTGATTGTACGAGTTTTAACGCTCAACTTTTATGTGTAAGAATAGATCAGTGCCTATAGTCTGTGCTACGATATTCAATGGCCCGAGTTCAAATTTGGGTGCGTGCTTTACTTTTTTCATTAATCGTGAATTCATCCAAATGTTTATATATGACTTTTATCCACCTATAATTATCTGATAGCATAGTTGGCTGGATAAGGTATTGATTAGTGATCTGTTCGTGCAGTGTTCGTTTTTCAATACCAGCTGTCTTTTTTATCTAACGCATATTGGTCACCAATACACATACATCGCTAATACATAGGCAAAACTCGTTTTTTCTGTTTCTTGCATTACATGCAAGGAAGCTTCTTGCAATTTTTGCACATTACCAGAACGCTTGCAATTTTCGCACGCATTTATTGCAATAATGTAAGCGAATCTTACCGGGTACGTTTTGGGTGTGTGATCCTACTATTCTTAGATGAGCATAGGGTCCAGCTCGGGTACCTAGAATTGACAATATTCGAGATCTTTGGTTGATTCTCCGTATTAACAAGTTGGGTTCGGATCGGGGTTCTCAAATTTTAAATTTTCGGGCTCGGGTCGGGTTTTCAAATTTTAAAATTACCGGGGTCGAGTCGGGTTCGGGTTTTACAAAATTTTCATTCTCGGGTACGGGTCTGGTTCGGGTTTTTAAGTTTTGAAATGTTCGGGCTCGGGTCGGGTTCGGGTTTTTCAAATTTTATAATTTCGGGCTCGGGTCGAGTTCGAGTTTTTCAATTTTCATGCTCTCGGGTTCGGGTCGGGTTCGGGTTCGAAAAACATGAAACCCGACTATCTCTAGTAAATTCAACCTGCTCAGTAATTTCTCTTGAGATAAACAACCTAAATATTGCAATAGAAGCGCAACTTAATGAGAAATTTAGTCAACTTAGTCTCATCAGTATAATGGCAGACTGATGTGATGTTCCTTGGTGTGGAAGCCCATTTCTACTCCAATATGACACAACGCTTTTGAAATCATCAGAAAGATATGACTACTGCAGTTTATGTTATGAGATACGCGTCTATAGACTTATTTGCGAGAATGCATGCACGAGGTATTTCACGTGGTTAGGTTGTCTGTCTTGTTGCAAACGATAAAGACAGCGTTAGGTAACTTTCGAATATAGAAGTTTCCTTTAGGGAAGTACGGTTCTTGAACCAATGCAATCGAAGCTTTACCTCCCTGCATAAGTGGAGATAAATTCATAGTTGCTGTACGTTTATGCTACAGATTGATTTGTGCGATGCTAACCATTTGTTGATTAGAAAACTATATATCTAGAGCGTTTTTTCATTACATCATATCTAACAGAAACGTCAAACGGAGAAAATCGCGTGCAAAAATTTCCTTGCAACTTTCAAATTTATTTAACAATTAAATCACACAGAAGGCTATTAATTCTACTATCACTTCTGCATTTACTCATTGCAGGAAGATAATAGAGAGATAATTGATAACTATTATTTTATTACATTTTGCCGATCACTTTTGCTATTATGCTCTTTTGCATATGTTGTCTTGGCAACTCCGTTTGTAGATGCCACATTTTACTGTGACGTTTAGAGAAACGGGCTTGTAGTTGTGATATATTTCAAGTACTGTATTGCAATCGAGAGTGTAGATATGAGGTTTGGCATTGGAAAAACATACTAACTACAGTCGACTTGGAGAAACATCACAACGCAAAACATCACATCTACAAAATATTAGCAAAGCTTTGGTATACTATATGTGACATTTTGACTTAAGATTAAATTAACATATAAAGAGTTATCATTTTTCTCTATTATTTGTGGACGATAAAGAGTGAATGCTTAGCTTTTATTTGGCATAATAAACTCAGTTTGTTTACATTTGTTAGATATTACGTTTTGAATAAACGGTATAGATATTTCATTTCCAACATATATTGCACAACAACTATAGGATAGCAGACAAGTTGGGATGTAAACGCATGTAGCGCGCCATATCAAGTTTAAAAAGGTCACTATCATAATTAGATTTCCACGGTTGGCGATGAAAATAACGGTCCACTGTGTCAGAGATTCGCATAACCAGGGCCGTCGAGACCCGCGGCTTGTATTACTGCCGGGCCCTTTTAAACCTAACCCCTCTAGTTCAGTATGTGAGTCCTTGAGGTTTCTATTAGTCTTCGGTTGACTCATATTGCCACGTCCACAGATAGCGTACCAGACATGTGAATTTCGATAGCTTCTTATTCCGTGGTATCCAAATCGGGTAAAATTGCTATAGCTACGAGTTTTTCAATTTGTGGGTACTTAGGAATAAGGAATCAGTAGCATCTGGCTCAAATGGTACGTTCCCCATGTTGATTGGAGATTTGTGCCTTGCCATGAATCGTCTTTTCATGATTTCCCTGATGGGAAGGATTGGGAAAGTGGTAAGGTTAGGGGTAAGGAATATATCCAATAGACCACGAAGCATTATTTAATGGCTTTAGACATGTTCTATATTCACATACTAAACATATTCTTTACGGCTTTATAGTTCTATAGAGATCATTAAAGCAATGGCAATGGTGATGAAAAAGACGAATCAGTGTGCCAGAATAGAACTAGTTCATAAGCACATTAATGGCTGTCAGCAATATTAACATAGGGCCGTGTTTAAAAAAATCTCCTCCCTTCTTTATCGACACAGTAAAAGAAAAAAATAACTTTCCATAACGTACCCACCCTTCCTCTCTTTTTTCGTTTGATATGCCGACTGTTTAAATTGACGATTTAGTGCCTATAGAAACGGGATTCGATCCGCAGTCGAAAAGCTCGTCTTAATTTGGTATACGCGTTTGATCACTGATCTGTGAGAAGATTGGCATGTATACTTGGTTTAATCCAAACTCTACCTAAATGTTTGGTTGAAAGTACGCAAATGTCGATTGTGGATTATATTTGCAATAGTATTTTTTCGGAAAATTGTGCAGAATTTGCATTTTGATTTTAAGTTTATTGCATCATCATTTATTAAATGAAGGCATACGAGTTTAGGTAACTATTAGAACGCATACGTATATTTGGACGGCGCCGGTGGTTGAGTGGTAAACGTGACCGCCTCTCATTCTAGTTGGCCTGGGTTCAATCGAAGCCGAGGTAGTTGAGATTTTTCTGAGGTGAAAAAATCCGTGGAAGTAAAGCCCGCTGGTCTCCGGTCCATGAGTTGATCGATCGATACCTAGTCCAGATAGTGGAGCCACCTCTCTGGCGTCGGTAAAGAAGAAATAGAATACAACTACACTTATTAACAAATATCCTCCTCCCGTGATACTTGTGGAGTGCGCAGTAGTATATACGCCCTTTAGAGAAAGCAAATATCGGACTAATATTCCTTCCCTTTTCTTTCGCGATCTACGTTCGGGCCTGGCCGGCGCCGGTATTGATCAATAAACATTTTAGAATTTCCAGGAGTTGTACATTGAAAGATGTTTCGCTACTCCCAGACATTAATTATCTACTGATTCCCTGTGCAACTTCAGCTAGTCCAGATCGATAACGGAGTAGCAGCCAGGGGTGGTCGCACAAGCTCAAGCTCACAAGCTATTGGAACGCATACGTAGGTATATTTGTTAATGTTCGATATCCCAAAGCACTATAAAAAGATTCTATATTAGCACTTAGAGTTTTCTTTATTTTTTCTGAATTTATTTTCAAAAGCTTTTTAGCACGATGTCTGCGTTCTGTATGTCGATATAGTGCTAGATTTAATGCTTTACATTTTAGATCCATTGAAGCATTACAAATACTTCTATACGGCTAGTTAGCAATGGAAATGCTAACTTATAGTTTATCTAGAGTTTTAAATTAGAGCTTATGGTTACTTGGGCAACGACACAAAACAATTAAAACAGAGCATCCTGCACACTCGGAAGGATGCTGAACGATCTGCAGGTGATATAATAGCTGGAATAATACTTCCAAACCCCGGAGGGATCTAGAATTTTTAATTTAGCAGTGAGCGGATATTCCGTTTTCTGCTTGATTGATGGTCTGTAACATAATCAGCACGCTAAGTCTAACATGGTGAAATTGTAGGGTGTAAACATTGGCCATCCTTAGCTACTTTTATCAATAGATCTTAAGAAACGTCGCGAAAAGTAAACAGGAATACAGTTTGACCGTAATAGGCAACTCTCTGCTTGTAATCATCACTCATTTTTTCGACATAGTGGGTTAGAACACGATATTTTTCTTCTACTGTGCAGACAAAACGACACACGGATTGTATTTGCTGGTAGCAATGGAGCACTTTTTAGCTTTTGTTGTAAGCAAAATGAGAAGGTAGCAGATGCTGTTCGAAATTCTCGTTTAAAATTATGAAATCAAAAAGATTTTCAATTTACATAAGCTTATCTCATATTGAACCCAAAAAGTTCGTTTCTAATCGTAGATTAAATACAGGTTTAATTAATAAACAATGTGATATGTCTAAAGTAGTGTTTTGAAATGCTGTGAGAATATGTAGGACCCGACAGCAATATAGACACAGAACGCAATAATAAGACGCAACAACTTAAACAACTGCGAGCACAGTGTGCACCCGAGTACTGCTGCTGTTAGATAAACTGAACTGATTGGATTTCTTTATTTCGCACATTTTATTAGGTTCTTATGCCAAACCATAAACGGCTACAAAATCAATATCTACGGATCTGACAGCAACAACTATCCACTCAGCAACAATCACGCCCAGTGTCTCCAAGCCAACAACCTGCACCATCAGCAAAGAAGCGAACGTAGAAGAGGACAGATAGGTTTGTGCATGCCCTCGCATTTCTGTTTGATGCTTTCTTCGAAAATACTTTGAATTGGTTTCTCAATATTTTGTAGTGTATTCCGTCGATTCAAGCAATAAAACTTGTACACAAAGTAGACAGCTCCCTTGAGAACGTTTCTTTCAACAAATGTCAACTATCAAATAAAGTTTTCATTTTTTACGCTTTCATCATATAAAATTTAATAAGGTGAATAATTACAAAGAAATTACTATTGCTATTTTTATTGCTCTTCTATGAATACCGGACGTGTTCGCCTATTTTCCGGGTAAAAACGCGGGCCCCCAAATACGACCCAGGCCCAGAGCAATTGCTCTGGATGCCTCCCCCTCTCATCGGGCCTGCGCATCACACACTAAGGGTAAACCCCAAAATGCTCCGTACGCGACTAGCATATTTTAGACCCTCCAGCCATTAAGTCCTCGACACGGAACTACACATTGACTTAGGGACTCTTGTTTTGAGTTGTTTCATACAAAATTGGAGCAGGAAGCCAGTGGCTCAATCCTTGGCTGGATATCACATGGACTTTGGGCAGGTTCGTCTGCACACATCGAAATTTGATAATCGAAACCCAGCAAAACTTCACCGAACTACCATCAACCGAAAGTCTCAGCAAACCCGCAGCCAGCAAAAATAAATCAGCAAACGTTCCGCTGCGCAATGCAGCATGATGGGGAGTCCGCCCGGCTCTTCCGAGGCTCCGTTCACCAACCTCCTCAACAATTTTAACCATAACACGGGTCGCATGACACTATGGAATTGGTATTCCCTGTTTGGTGGGTTTTTACCATCCGAACAGGTAGTCTAATGGTAATTCTTGGGTGGTTGAAACAAACACTACCGACTCTACACGGTTTATCAAGTTTGCTCGAGAACGTAGAAGACATAGAAGAACAACTTCCATAAAAGGCCGAACAGCTATTAATTTTGTCTTCCAAAATTGAATATGTGGCCCACCATGCAGAGAACGAAAATAAAATTAGTGCGATGGATGACGCTCGTCTCTGTGTATGTGCGTTAAAACCTAGATAAGACAGAGTTCAATTCGATCGCTCTTGTGTTTGTTATCTTCTTTTCGGTAGCTTACCGGCTCGTGTGTATACCTATTTATATTTACGCACGCGCTCCAACACAACCAGTACCGCCGGCTGGCCAGTAGATACGGAATGTTCTGCATCTATCTGGTTGACCGTTCAATATTAGTTTCTGAAATTTTTCCAGTAAGCACCCATAATGCTATTGAATTAAAACATGTGAGTTTTAAGTATTTGGACGGAAAAGTTTAAACTAGAACCGTTGTCGAAAACAATGCTGTAAAATGTAACAAATCAATACTTCTATCAGAGTGGACGATGACTCATGGCTAAAATCACATATGAATGATCTCATATGAATTAAATAAATGTTCATTCGCGCACACCTTTAGTTGCACCTTAGACGTTGAAAAGAGAGAAAAAAAAAACGAAAGGAAAAAAATGTTTCTAGTCTGCAGCCTGGATTTATCTTAGGATGATAGGTAAATTTTAATTGAATTATAATTTACAATGGATAACATCAACAATCTTCCTGTAGAGGTAAGTTTTTTTTCTCATCCTAGCATAGTATACGCAAGATTCATTGATCTTGTTCGAACTCAATTTCAGCTGTTAGCATATGTCTTCAACTACCTAAGCTTTCGTGATCGCAAAAATGCATACGCCGTTTGCACCCTGTGGCACAACATTCTGCACAGTGCTCGATTCCAACGCCAATGCAAGGTGTCACTGAATCGCAGCTTCGACGATGACCTGAACGATTTAGAAAAACGCGTTCTCCGTTGCTTTCGGAATATTCGTATATACTCCCTTGGTGTAACAGATTTTGATGATGTTGAACTAGTGGGCAAATATGATATGATACAATTTATGTACTTATATGAACCAACTCCAGAGCACCGCCTGATACAGTTATTATTTGAAAGTAAACTGGATCTTGAAAGTCTGGAACTGTCAAGAACGTTTGAAAGTTGTCGTGGGATTCTCGAGAATCGATTGCCGAGAATAAGGAACCTGCGTGAGCTCTCGTTAGATTTTGAAATAAGTGAAAATATTATCCCAGAGCAATATGCAACCACGTGGACAATCCAACATCATCAAATAGAGAAGCTAAGAATTGATCTTCCCTGTGCAAATTTACCATTTAATGTAATAACACCAAATTTAACTAGTCTCCACGTGGATACAAATTGTCGCCGGGGCTATCAGATAATCGAAGCTTACTGCAGGCAGTTGCAGTGTCTGGAAGTAACTATCAAGGACGCGGAAACGCTCGATGATATTATGGCGCTGCCTTTTCCTTGTCTAACGCATCTGCAAACTTGGGCCTATGACGCTAACGACAACCAGATGCAGATTCTTTACGCTCAAAGACGTATTAAATTCATGGATGTGGAAAAAGAAGAACAGTTTGTCATTGGAATGCCAAAATTGAAAAGCTTTCATTCGGCAAATAATTTAATGTTCTTTCGCATTAGTACGGCACTTTCAAAATTTGCCGAACAGCTCGTCGAATTGACTCTGGAGAATCAGGAAATGGATGCGGAACAAATCAAAGCTTTCGAAGTGATACCGATTAAGGTTTCTAGCGTTATGTTGACTCGACTAGTATAAGTAACTTTTCATTTTACCCACAGGTGCTCAACATACGACGATGCAAAATTCTGACCCCATTCCAGACTCTACCGATACTGAACATGCCTCAGGTAACCTGTCTGGAACTGTGGTACAATGAGTCAGATATTGTTTTCGATAACGGGCTTTCTGAGCTCAAATCGCTGAAGTTGACACTAAGTACATCAAAGAATCACAAAGTCCTGCACAAAATATGTCGTAACTTGCCGAGTTTGGAACATTTGGAACTGTGGGCATACAGATTGGTGAGAGCCTTCCTATAATCCGCTGCCTTAAAAAACACTAATTTAATACTTTACTTTTATAATCAAGCTGGTTAACACAGCTTTTCGATATCTGCATAAACTGACGAAGCTAAGGTCGCTAAAATTGATCGAATGCGAAACGAAGACACGCTTTTGGACACATTGCTCAGTGATACCTACTGTCCGTAGGGTAGATTTTATAAAATGTAACTTAGATGCTCCCACGTTTCAGCGTCTGGCAGAAATTTTTCCCGGTCTCAGCGAACTCATATTGGAAAGATGCAAAGTTCAATTCAACGGTGAAGGTTCCGGTACGAACAGCAGTATATCGACGTCAAAGTTGGACAGCGAAAGCAGAAGTACTTGTTTGCAGCAATTGAACGAATTGTTTCCTCTGTGTACGATTTCGTTGTACTAACAATTTCATTGACACATTTACTATGGTTAGACGCTACAATTTTCACTAATGAGACTGATGGATCCAGGTAAATTTACACCCAAATAAAAATATGAAGAATTTCACGAAGATCCGTCCAAAAATCATTCAAATCGTTGTAATTCCGATAAAACGTCACACATTTCACCGGGATAGAAATCTAAACATTTTCCACAGTCAATGAGATCATTTTGATTCAAGAGTATTTTTTTAAAAAAGGCGTAGGAGTTTTTTTTTTTTTTTTATTCATTTCGTTTATTTGATAGGCACAAATGCGTTAGCTTGGCGGTGCCAAATTCTTTTGTTTTTACATTTTGTATATTTTAAAACTAGGAGGTTACAATGTTGAAATATTTTTTTAAAAAAGAAAAATTTTACAGCTATCTTAAGACTAGAAATAAGATTCTATATACAAGAGAGGGGGCGAAAGATTTTTTTTATGAAAAAATTTTAAAACAAGGAATTCAATAGTAATAATTTTTAGGAAATATTTACAGTTATCTTAAAACTAACAATATAGTTTGGTACACAAAAGGGGAAACAAATATTTATGAGAAAATTCGCAGGTGTTTTAAGACTAGGGATACAATTCTATTTACAAGATGGGGGACAATAGTTTTAACAAAGAGGTAAAATTACAACTATCTTAAAACTAGGAATACAGAATACAAATTTGAACTTTTTTAGCGGAGACTTATGCTTGGTCAAGATATTCAGAGGGGGGCTGTAGAAGCAGTTGTATCAAGGACAGGGGAGAGAAAGCGTAGATGGTGACCGGGAGAGAAGAGCAAAACTTGCAACTTTCGCTCAAACGGGAGATCAGCGAAAGATTACCGCCTCAGTCTAGTAGGTCGGATTGGCGGATGGTATTCTTCGGACCCGCGGGGAATCCTTCAAAAGTCATCGGACCTTGAGTCGCTCTCGCTTCAGTTTCCGTAGTGGTAAGTGCGACGGCGGTTACATAGTTGCAGTCTGGAGCTGATCGGTCCCACAAGGCAAGAGAAAGCTTCTAAAACGAGAAATAAAAAGAGAGGGGCTAAATTGGGATATTTGTCGTTTTTAGGAAAGTATAAATAAAGGACATATAGGGGAAATCACGATTTGCCAGTATATCTCGGACTGGGACATTGGGTGGTCTACCTCGGGCCCGAAGGGAATCCTTTAACTGAGACCTGGCGTCCAAGTACCCGGCGCATACCCAGACAACGTGCTCGATGTCGTGATAGCCCTCGTCACAAGCGCACAGACTACTCTCCGCAAGCCCAATACGCCGCAGATGCGCATCCAAGGTGTAGTGGTTGGACATAAGTCGGGACATTACACGAATAAAATCCCGACCCACATCCATCCCCCTGAACCAAGGCTTCGTTGATACCTTTGGGATAATGGAATGTAGCCATCGTCCAAGTTCACCATTGCTCCACGAGGTTTGCCAACTGTTGAGTGTCCTCTGACGACAAATACTAAAAAATTCGTTGAAGCAGATTGGTCTTTCGTATATGTCACCATTTAATGCGCCCACCTTTGCTAATGAGTCGGCCTTTTCATTGCCCGGGATAGAGCAATGAGAGGGGACCCAAACAAAGGTAATTTGATAAGATTTTTCAGATAACGTACACAAGGACTCCCGTATCTTCCCCAGGAAATATGGGAATTGCTTTTTGGGCTTCATCGCACGAAGAGCCTCGATGGAGCTGAGGCTGTCCGAAATGATGAAGTAGTGATCTGTGGGCAGAGTGTCGATGATCCCAAGGGTGTACTGAATTGCAGCTAACTCTGCGACGTAAACTGAAGCGGGATCATTGAGCTTGAATGAAGCGGTGATAGTATTGTTGAAGATACCGAAGCCAGTGGACCCATCGAGATTTGATCCGTCAGTGTAGAACATTTTGTCACAGTCGACTTCTCGGAATTTATTATAAAATATATTGGGGATCACTTGCGGGCGTATATGGTCCGGGATTCCACGAATCTCTTCCTTCATGGATGTGTCGAAGAATACAGTAGAATCAGAAGTATCTAGGAAACGAACACGGCTGGGAGTATATGAAGAAGGATTAATGCTCTGTGCCATGTAGTCGAAGTACAAGGCCATAAATCGGGTTTGAGAATTAAGCTCGACGAGCCTCTCGAAGTTTTCAATCACCAACGGGTTCAGAATGTCGCATCGGATGAGCAATCGATATGAGAGTTCCCAAAATCGATTTTTTAGCGGAAGAACGCCCGCCAGCACTTCGAGACTCATCGTATGGGTCGAGTGCATGCAACCCAAGGCAATGCGCAAGCAACGATACTGGATTCTCTCCAGTTTGATGAAGTGTATGTTCGCAGCGGAGCGGAAACAGAAACACCCGTACTCCATCACCGACAATATCGTTGTTTGGTATAACCTGATCAGGTGTCCTGGGTGAGCACCCCACCATGTTCCAGTTATTGTTCGGAGAAAATTGATCCTTTGTTGGCATTTCTGTTTCAGATACCTAATGTGACATCCCCAGGTACCTTTAGAGTCGAACCAGACCCCGAGATATTTAAATGTGAAAACCTGGTTGATCGTTGCACCCATTAATAGAAGCTGGAGTTGCGCCGGCTCACGCTTCCTAGAAAAAACAACCAACTCAGTTTTCTCCGTGGAGAACTCAATACCCAGCTGAAGAGCCCAAGCAGACAAATTGTCCAAGGTATTTTGTAATGGTCCTTGCAAGTCGGCAGCTTTGGGCCCTGTAACAGAGACCACCCCGTCGTCTGCAAGTTGCCTTAGCTTGCATGAATTGGCAAGACAATCGTCAATGTCATTCACGTAGAAATTGTAGAGCAGGGGACTTAGACATGAGCCCTGGGGAAGACCCATGTAGCTAAATCGCGATGTTGTTAAATCGCCATGCGAAAAGTGCATGTGCTTTTCAGACAACAGGTTTAGCAAAAAGTTATTTAAAATTGGCGAAAGACCATGCTGGTGCAGCTTCTCTGACAGAATGTTGATAGAAACTGAGTCAAAAGCCCCCTTAATATCCAAGAAGACTGATGCCATCTGCTCTTTGTTAGCATAGGCCATTTGGATTTCTGTAGAAAGCAACGCAAGGCAATCGTTCGTCCCTTTGCCTTTGCGGAAGCCAAATTGTGTATCTGACAGTAAGCCATTTGCTTCAACCCAATTGTCGAGGCGAAACAAGATCATTTTCTCGAACAACTTCCGAATACAGGACAGCATTGCAATCGGCCGATATGAGTTGTGGTCGGAGGCTGGTTTTCCTGGTTTTTGGATGGCGATGACCTTCACTTGCCTCCAGTCATGAGGGACAATGTTACCCTCAAGAAACTTGTTAAATAAATTCAACAAGCGCCTTTTTGCAGTGTCAGGTAGATTCTTCAGCAAGTTGAATTTGATTCTGTCTAACCCTGGGGCGTTATTGTTGCATGATAAGAGAGCAAGTGAGAACTCCACCATCGAAAACGGTGTTTCGTTCGCGGTATCGTGAGGAGACGCGGCGCGGTACGTTTTCTGTACCGGGACAGAGTCCGGACAGATCTTCTTGGCGAAAGCAAATATCCAACGGTTTGAATATTCCACGTTCTCGTTGGTACTATTACGGTTACGCATACGTCGAGCCGTACCCCAAAGAGTGCTCATCGCTGTTTCTCTCGTTAACCCGTCGACGAACCGGCGCCAATAACTACGTTTTTTGGCTTTCATTAGACTCTTCATTCGCCTTTCTAACGACGCGTACTGTAGATAGCTAGCGGGTAACCCGTCTTCCCGGAAGGCCTTATATGCAGTGGACTTTTCCGCGTACAGCTCTGAGCACTCTTTATCCCACCACAGGGTGGGAGACCGTCCATGGGTATTCGCGCTGGGTACTGGTTTAGTCTGAGCTTGATTCGCACTGTCGAGAATCAAGCCAGCCAAAAACCTGTACTCTTCCTCCGGAGGAAGCTCTTGGGTGGATTCGATTTTAACGGATATCGCGGTCGCGTAACTCTTCCAATCAATGTTCCGTGTGAGGTCATACGAGACATTGATTGTTTCCGATGGTCTTGAACCGTTAGCAATTGAAATCACGATAGGCAAATGATCGCTACCGTGGGGATCAGGGATCACCTTCCACATGCAATCTAACTGTAGCGATGTCGAGCAAAGCGACAAATCCAACGCGCTTGCGCGTGCTGGTGGTGTAGGAATCCGCGTCATTTCTCCCGTGTTTAAGATGGTCATGTTGAAATTATCGCAAAGATCTTGGATTAATGTTGATCTATTATCATCATGAAGACAGCCCCATACCGTACCGTGCGAGTTAAAGTCTCCCAGAACTAGCCGCGGTGCCGGTAAGGATTCCGTGATATTACAAAGCGTTCGGTGCCCTACCGAGGCTCTAGGAGGAATGTAGATGGAAGCAATGCAAAGGTCTTTACCTTTGATTAGAACTTGACAAGCGACAATTTCAATGCCTGGTGTCGAAGGGAGGTTAATTCGGTTGAAAGAATAGCACTTTTTGATCCCCAAAAGTACTCCTCCATAAGGGTTTTCTCGATCCAGACGGATTATATTAAAGTCGTGGAAGTTGAGATTTATATCGGAAGTTAACCAAGTTTCACATAATGCGAAAGCATCACATTTTAAACTATTTAGTAAAAATTTAAAGGAATCGATTTTCGGGAGGATACTTCTGCTGTTCCACTGTAGAACAGTGATCGAATCGGTGACCTCGTTCGATGACTTAGCCATCGAAGGATACGATCGCTGCAAGGAGGGGCCATTTAGTAGTCAACTGCTTCAAAAATGTTTGCACTATAGGGAGAAAACGTATCAGAAGGCTTTTAAGAGGATCAGTAACATTGAAAGCTGTGAAAATTAAGTCCACTATGTCAGAAAATTTCATTAGTCCGCTACTGGACTGAGTATCTGATTGAAAAAAGGGGACACTTGGGGTTTTTGGTGTCCCTGGAAGTGGTGGGTACTCCTTGTTAGAATTAATATTTCCAAGTCCTGGAGCAAATTGCTTCGGCTTTTGTGCATCACTTCCGTTGGATTTATTGATTGCGGTTGGCGCACTCTGAGTGGACGACACCTTGGCACCCTTACGAGGCAATGTAGGGGAGGCTAGATTTCTCCTCTTCCTGGATTCCCCTGGGTTAACCAATGATGTTCCCTCTTGTGGGTCGTCAGATTCTTGCTCAACGCCAGCCAAAAGAGCAAAGGAATTTTCGGAAGGGACAGATGGCGAAGCATTCTTTAGCATTTCTGCATAAGAGTGCCTCGAGCGATCCTTAAGGGAGCGCTTAATTTTATCCCCGCGCTGCTTGTACGCCGGGCATGACTTAAGAGCATGCGGATGGCCCCCGCAGTAAATACACTTCTCAGTTTCTCCACCGCAAGCGTCATCCTCATGCTCTCCCTCGCATTTGCCGCACCGTTTTTTATTGCCACAATAAGTGGCTGTGTGGCCCAGTTGCTTGCAATTGCTGCAGTTCATTACCCGCGGTACAAATAGGCGAACAGGTAGGCGAACCTTATCCAGGAGGACATAGTTGGGAAGAGCAGATCCGGAGAAAGTCACCCGAATCGAGTCTGACGGAGAATAAGTTGTCTTATCATCTTCAGTTTTTGCGGAATACAATTGCTTGCATTCCAGAATTTTCACCTTTTGAAGTGAAGGGTCCTTATAGCAGCCAACCCCGTACTTCAACAGGTCTTCGCACTTTAGACCCGGTTCGGCGACGACCCCATCGATCTCCACAACTCTACAAGGCACATACACTTTGAATTGCTTCGTAAAACGCTCGCTGCGAGCAATCTGGTTTGCCTGGTCGAGGTCATTTACTATAACGCGTATCTTATTAGCTCGAACACGTGTTATCTGAGCCACGGACGGGTAGTTGGCAGTCAGCTCCCGTGAGATTTCTAGAATATTGGGCGATTTCGTGTTGGGCCGGAAATACACCACCCAGGGTCCAGTCGAACTGGCTGGGTATGTTTTAATACGGGGAGGACTGGGGGAATCAGGGGAGGGAGTAATTTCGGGTTTATCCGGTATATCCATGGGAATATCATTCCCATCCAATGTTACTTCGCCCTCGGCCATTTAGGCACGAGGATAACACGTGGTGTAAACGAGAGATGAAACTTATATTCAGGGGAAAGGGCAGAAGTAGAGACCGATCGGGGAAAGGGAAATGAAAGAAAAAAAAAATACTTAGCTTATATAGCGGCGATTCCGGCTATTCTGGTATTCACTTCACCAGCCTGGGCATCGGCGAACAAAGACTGCCTCGAACAATGGTTGACCTTCACTGACAATTTATTCTTGTTCACTTTATGCACAGCACCAGAAAACGAACTGCTTCGATCGAGAGCTCGGAGAGTTATCAGCGTAGGAGTTTTGTATGCAGCATTTTCCAAAAATACCGATTACCTTATTTTTATACATCAAAACTGTCCGAGAAAGAGTCACAGGGAATGGAACGTTGTGCCCAAAAAATATACAATGAAAAAATGTTGTGACACTTTCCACAAAAAAAATTCTGTTAAAAGTTAAATTACAAAGCAACCCTTTTTTTAATTTTTTATATCTCTTGTTAACGAGAAGCTAAAGAAAAAGAAAATTTTTGAATGGAATTGTGAAATGAAGAAACTACCAGCAAAAACGTTTTGAAGTAGAATACTTCAACGTTTCAATATGAGGGATCGGATTCAAAAATTTCAGATGAATTTTTTTCCCAGTTTTTAAATGCGTATAACTTGCGTTCTACTGAACGAAATCGCAATATTTTTGCACTATGTGATCGGAAATATGTGCACGTATTTCGGATTAAATTTCGCGAATAGTGCGATTACTATAAAAGAAGCAAACACGGATTTTTAGAAAATCTTTGGAAACGAGGAAGATGCGAAATTTACAACCCCATTACAGGTAGAGCCGTCAAAAAGGAGCATCTAAGCGTTTCATCATACACGGGAATGTTGTTTACACAGGTCACACCAGCTTGTTTTGTATCAGTAGATGCTCACTTGCCAAACGAGCAACATGTTGACTGTATTGTTCAGACGGTACAATAAGCGGTAGCATGTTTGCGTTGCCTGTACCAAGCGTCATCGTAAGGTTCTTCGTGATAACAACCAGAGAATCACCAAGCTCGCCACACCGCGACCAACTCGTCGTGGTGGTGTAAAACGGATTGATCTACGAGGAGACACGAAGAGTGCTGACGGTGTTCCTGGAAAATGTCGTCCGAGATGCCGTCACCTACACCGAACACGTCAAATGCAAGACCATCACCGCATTCGCTGTCGTCTATGATCTGAAGCGACAGGGACGCACTTTGTATGCATTTGGAGAAACATAACCGAAGTGAAGTAGAATATACTTTAGGCTGTTAATACGAATGCTGAAATTTTCACTATCTTGTGAAAGGTTGTATTAAAACCAGTTGTTTCGTTACTTTTTATGGAAACGGCACACGTAAATCGAAATCTAAAATATTGAAAGATGTTCAAATATTTGGTTTCTCATAGGTTCCTAATCCAAACAGGCTGGCAGCTTCTGTCTGGTAGTCGGAAAGCTAGCTGTGGGTCGAGACTTACTGCTCTTCCCCTGCGAAGACAATCTGGATGGATCTAGCCATCTCCGACAAAGAACGTCGAGAGAACCAACTAAGTGTCGAAACCCGAAACAGAGCCAACCAACTAAGGGTCGTGGTCAGTTCGGCGATTCCGTTGGAGCAGGGCGTCCGGTTTGCTGTTGCACCGACGATCCGCGATTAGTGGCGTCCCGTCGCAATCTACTCAGTCTAGTCCCCGGCAGTGAATCTAGTTTGCACCGACGGAGAGTTCCCCGACGAAAGAAGTTTACCCGATCGGATTCTTCTCGTTTTTCGCTATATTTCTCTCGTGTCAACCGGTGGAGTGCCGTGGTCGGTCCGGCGATTCCGGGTGGAGCGTGGCGTCCAGTTCGCTAGCGTTCCGGTGTCACATTCCCGGTACTTTCTCGCGGTCTACGCGACTAGTCCCCAGCGGTGAATCTAGCCTACTCTGGCGGAGAGTTTCTCGGCGGTGATTGATCTGCCAAAACCTTTACTCCCTGTTCATCACACCATTTCCGCTGTAAGGCAATCATGATCTGCGCCACCACTCTTCACCGCGTACCACGTGTTAACGTTGCTTGTCATTCTGTAGACGACATTATCCGGGTTGATCTCTCTGCGTGTCGCTTCGAACCTCGGGCATTCAAAGACCACATGCTACGGTGTCTCCTCGACGTTCTCATACTCCGAGCACAACACTGAAGTTGCGTGCATGAACCGGTGAAGGTACATCTCGAAGCAACAGTGGCCCGCCAGGAGCTGTGTCAAGTGGAAGTTCACCTCTCTGTGCTTTCTATTGACCCACGTTGACTGGTTGGGGATGGTCCACCTTTCTACGCTGAACCGCTTTTCAGTTGCTGACCAAAAACACCTCCGTCTTGTGGTGAGCTATTTGCAGCATGGTCCCGTACAATCAGCTCTCGATCGCGTCTATTATCTCCGTCACCGACACCTTGACTTCTTCAGGAGTCTTAACCATCACCATTAGTGACACATCGTCCACGAAACCCACGATTTACACTTTCCTGGGTAGCTGCAGTGTTAAGACCCCATCGTACATCCCGTTTCAAAGAGTTGGACTGGAGATTTGAAGAACACTCACTGTGACTCACATTCACTTCAGCCCTTCGTTCGTCTCGTACAGCAGCACTCTGCTCTGGAAGTAGCTCTTCAGGGTCTGGCATAGATAGTCAAGAACCCTTATTCTGTGTAGCGCTGCTGCGATGGTTTCCCAGATGGTGCTGTTAAATGTATTCTTCTCATCTATCGAGGCCACAGCGCAGTGACGATCTCCTCTTCTGTTAAGAAGCCCTCTCGGCACTCTCGCGCACTGTCCAAATTGCCTCCACTGTCGATACTCCTTTGCGAAATCCAAACTGCATCTTGGACAGTCCGCGCTCACCCTCCGTGCAATTCGTCAAACTGTTAAGGATGATCCTTTCCATGAGTTTCCGAGTGTATCCAGCAGACATCTGAGCCTGTGTGAGGCCGGATCGCCCCGTGACTTCCCTGGCTTCGACAGCAACACCAGTTTCTGTACCTTCCACATTTCGGGGAAGTTGCCTTCATTTAAATACTTAAATTCAAATACAGCACCATTCGGAACATGACCGGATATACCAGAATCACAGCTTTCAACGTTTGGTATTCCAGCAAGACCCCGGCTTTCTTTGATTTCAGTCGCTTTGATGCTTCTGCAATCTCATCGTTAGTCACTTGTTGATCGTCCGTGTTGGCTCATTCTTCTTTGCCGTACGGTGTCGGTGGCCAGATAGTGGGATCATGCTTCGGGAAGAGACCCTCAACGATTAACTTCAGCTTACCCGGGCACATTACAGGTGGCGTCGACGAGCCCTTAATATTTGCCATCACGACTCGGTACGCATCACCCAAGGATTGGCGTCTACTTCTCGGCACAGCTTCTTGTGGCAATATGACGTGCTAAACCTGATCTCCCGTTTTAAAGCAGCCCTAGCTTCCCGAAACACTGCCTTGGGCTCTTCTCTATCTGGCTTCGATATTGCTCTCTGAGCCCGTCTAATGGCTCTGAGGCAAGCAGCGCGTAGCGTACTACACGTCTCGTTTCACAAGTAAGCTGGACGTCGTCTATTTCGTGGTTCCAGTATTTGCTGCATTGTGGCGTCACAATCCGTCACACTCCTTCTTGTTAGATCATTCATCGTTTTCGATCCTCAACGAAGAGGTCTTTGTCGAAGGCTTTCGTCTTCCACTTTCGCTCCCCGGTCATTCTTCTCCGGGCTGCAATAGCTTTCCGTTGGCCGACACGGTAGCGAATCGCCTGCTGGTCGCTATGCGTATACTTCTGGTATCCTCTCCAATCCATGTTCGCCGTCAATTACGGACTACAGAATGTGACGTCGATGAGACTCCCGTCTCTCCGAAATGCACTAACGGAACCTTCATCGCACAATCGCACATCTAGCTTCGCTAGAGCTTTCTGCCGGTTACACCCTCTTGTGTTGGTTACTCTACTACCCCGTTCTACAGCTCAGGCCTTGAAGTCATCACCAAAAACTACCGGCTTTCGACCTATCAACTGTTCGGTTAATAGCTGCAGCATTAGGCTGAACTGCTCCACTGTTTACCTTGGAGGAGCGTAACAGCTACACACGACGACGCCGTTGATTTTGGCGATCACAAAGCCTTTGTATGAGTGTTCTATCACTTCTTGAAAGGGGAATCCGCTTATAACTTATGTCACAGCTGTTTAGGTTATCAGGTGGGACTTAATACGGTTCTGCAATCAAAGCGCACGGTTTCTGTTTTAGACTGCAACAACAATTGATGTGCGGTGTCACAGTAATTCAGATTTATCTGGGTTATCTCCATTACCGTTGGCCTGCAGTCGCCCTCCTGTAAACAAGGCATTTGAAGTCACCCGTCTGATGGTCGTTTGCGTCTGCTGGAGTGCAAAGTAAGCACCTAGGCCTCGCGTATCCAGCACATCAGGGATCTATCCGGGCCTTTGCAAGCCCCTGGGCATTTTGACCATCCAACCACAACTTTGCCTACCTCCAGCGTCTTTTCGGCAGCGGTTACTAGTACACGAATCATCGCTGTATGATTTCCTCAGCACCACTTCTTTAACCGGATCGTCATGTGCACATCACCCAGGTTACGCTGCTGTTTCAGTACACCTCTTAGTTCGTCTTCCGTCGTGATCAAGCATCAAGGTCCTTGCACAAAATCACCATCTCCGGAATTAAGGCTTTAACTTCTGCATTATCACCCATTGATTTGGTAATAACTTCCAACAAGATCGAGCTGCTAATCGTGGGATGCTGCCTCAACTCGAAGGGAATCTCACTTTTTTGTGTACGCGTGATTCATATTACATATTTTCCCAAATCCCTCAGCTCTGGGTCCCCTCTGACCTTCTTGAGCAGCACTGCATACGTCGTCATGCCATCGGTTTTGACGAGCACGGCTTCTTCCTTTGGCGCGCTTTTCTTTCCACTTCTGCTCCCCTTTTCGCTCTTCTTTCTGTGTTTGGTGTTTCCCGTATTTCTCCTTCCGACCTACAACGGTATTCTAGCTTTCTCCCGGTTGAGCGGCGCGTAAGAGCGTCCTCTTTGGCCCGCCTGGTCTTCCGTCTCCTAGCGAGGTTCTTGTCCTCTTTGGAGTCACGGAAACTGACTCCAACCAATTTCTATTTCCTCTGGTTGGGGAGGGCGGACGTCTAAGAAGATGGTAGCCTTAGCCGACACCAATGCTCGCTTAGCTACATCAACCCTCCGCGTTGCCGTGTCATACTCGTTCATGGCAGACACCAGCGCCTTTTAGATTCTTAGAAACATCTCCTTAATGTCCTTATGGACATTGTTTCTCGCGTCCACAAATCTGTGGAGCTCCACCACCAAGCACTTCGATGTCCGTTACTTTTGGTTTCTGTGGGGTATAACTCATCCCGCTCTGCTCTAGCTGTTGTTCCTGCTTCTCCTTCTCCTACTCTTGCTGAATGTCCAGCTGCTGCTGGTGGTGGTGATTCGCCGAACCTGCCACGCATATGTGAGTTTCTTGTTTATTCTCCATTTTTCTGAGTCTCTTATACGGGCCGCTATCTCCACTCGTTGTACGTAGTCCCCTCTTGTGATCCCATGATTTATCTATGCGAGCAGGGAAGTCATGCTAGGGTGTTCAGAGCCGGATCGGTGTAAAATCGAGAATGTTCCATCCGAACCTAGTACTGCCAACTAACTGGTGACGAGTTTTCAACGTACCCGGAGACCTGCTAGGATGTTGGCGGTATGAGGCAGCCGTGCTGTTAGCCCACTCGCCATTTTAAGTCGGTGTCATCCTTCCTTATTCAGGGAATAGAACAGCAAGCCGGTCGGCTCAAAGTCGCCGTTCAATTCGTGATCCGTGTTCTGTCCGTTGACGTTCGCCGTGGCCAATATGCCATAAGCAGAATGTTACTGGCGTCGATACCGATGTGCCGCCTTGGTACTCCGCTTGGGCTAGGGTGCTTTTATTGCTAAGACCTTTGATTACTGAAATCTTGGTATCTTAGCAAAAGTGGTAAAGGCTCGCTTTGTTCGGAGTTATGGCTATTTTAAAGGTTTAGTAGAGTCCAATCCATACCCCACCATATTCTAGTAAGACTCCTTAACTTTCTGTAGGTCCGGAAAAGTGGGGGGGGGGAGTCATTAAGCCCCTGAACATCTCTCCTTTCTCTCCAGAGCTTTTTTTTTAGTTGATTCGATTGAAGGCAAGGACCTAGACATCTGGAATCGAGGATAGAGACTTCCGGACGTAACCGATACATGATCGCGCGAATGCGGGGAAGTGTAGGTTCACGCTTGAGAGCGCGTTTGAAAGTTATTAAGTGCTGAGACGTTCATATTATCACCGGGATGTTATCATGTCCGCGAGAGCGCGGGTGTAGGTTGCGTGGATGATCGAGAAGAGCTCAAGCACTTGTATGTTTGTTTGTCGTATGCATGTGACTTCGTGTGTATAAATTCAATTTTTATGTCGCCATGGAACATGTAATTTAGTGGATATGAGCATCATCTTTTTGATTGGTCCACCTGAAGGTATTGGACTTGTTACTAGGGCCGAGAATAGAGGTTTCCGAACGAAACCGATTCATGATCGCGCGAACGCGGGCATTTAGAGGTTCACTCTTGAGACCACGTTTGTGAATCGTGGGTGTGGTTGTGCGTGGATGATCGCGAAGGACTCGAGCGTTTGTATGTCGCGTGTGCTAGTGTGTATGTGACTTCGCATGGGCACATTATTTTTATAAGCGTGTGGGCATTCGCATGTTCTTCATTGATCGCACGTGACTGTTTTGTCTAGTCTAATATTTCTATTGGTCCAACTGAAGGCATCAATTTGAGCTACTAGAATTAAGAGCTGAGACTTCCGTACGTGACCGATTCATGATTGCGCGAACGGTGGCTTGATGCTTGAGACCACGTTAGTAAATTTTTATTTGCAAACGTTCACTTAACTACCGGGGTGTTTGAAAGTTGGCGAGATCGCGGGCGTTCGCATTCGTGATCAGGTTTGTGTTATCACGAAGGCCACGTTTGTACGTTTGGAATGAGAGATTGTGAGTGCATATGAGAGGATAAGCCATTTGTGTTAGTGAGTGTTAGCATGGCCCTAATTTAAAAGCAATAAGAGAAGGGTGGCAGAAAGAATTGGGCCCTAAACCCACATTGTATATTATTTGACCATGGGAGTGGATAATAAAGGTCGCCAAGTTAAGTACTAAAATTATCGTATCCCAAGTTTCTGTGATCTAATCACTGTAATACTGTTTTGGTGGAAAAGCCCCGGACCACATCAAGGTACAGTATCATGCCGAGAGTTAAAAATCGAATTTGTGTTTTTGATACAATTTTTTTTTAAATTCATGAATCATCGATATTTGATGTAGGGGAAACCGAGGAGATTTTAAACAGGGGAGAGTTGAAACAGTGCTCATTACTAGCGAAACGTTAGGGATAAAGCAATAATGCAATTGTTTTATTTATATCGTGCCCACAAACCCTGCAATATACGCCAAATACGTTAAATGTGTGGTTGAGTATTTACGGTAAACACTACAAAAAATGAACAAAAGTAAGTTTTCGATTTTTTTCAAATTGATATAAATAGGATATTAAGTGATGTTCAATCATGAAAATATCACTATTACATAGTCAAAGAGTTAACATTTAAAAATTTCATGCGTTTCTTTCTATCTTTGCGATGTAGAAATTGTAATGTATATCAAGCCTATCTTCTCGACCTAGGAGAGTTGAAACACCTCGATGATGAACTTCTAATCTTATGGCAATGTTATCACCACATTAACGTTCCTGAACAAACAATAATAATCAAGATTCTTCTTTCCTGAATTGACAGCAGTGATCAACGTTCTCAATTTATTAGATCTAGGTCATTTAAAACCACGGAATATGCATTGGTTCTAATTGTTTTCTCCTATCAGCTTCTGAAGCTTGGAGCGAAGTGACCATATTCCAAAATGGACTAAATACTACCGACATGGATACCAAATTACATGTTTTCATAAGCCCGTATCACTTGTAGTAATAAATTCCTGCATTTGTAACCAAAATCTAACATAAATTATCAATACAAGTGTCAGTTTATACATAGATATGCACTGTGAAAATAATGACAAGAATGTATGTCATTTTAAGGAATTATCTTAGCGTGCATGATTAAAAATTACACAATTGTAACATTTGATGTTTTAGAAAACGTTTTGGTAATATTTAAAGTAATTGGTTAGTTGTTTCAATGCACACTCATTGCTGTTTCAACTTACCTCGGTATGAGAAGAGTTGAAACAAAGAGAACACAGTTACAAAAATAAATATATTGATGCTTTGCTATTGATTTGTACAAGCTATTCTGATGTAATTTGATAAAGCATAAACAGATGTAAGAATTTGTAAAATAAGCAATCATCGAATGACAGTTTGTGTTGATTTATCTAGCCAAACAAAAAATGTTTCAACCCTCCTCGGTCTCCCCTAATCTCGATTTTTTTGTTATTTCCAAAATTTAGTAATACTTTGGTGGTGTCATGTCGGCTCAAATTGAGCAACATTTGGAAAAGGCATATCGTCTTATTTATGTTTCAAAGGCAGATAATTCAAACAGTTTTAACCCAAAATTTATTTTCTAGAAACTGTCTTTGTTCCGCCAGATTTTAACAAAAAACATCGTAGATTCCATTTTAAAACGAAAAAAAACTTTGGATTTGAATCCCCAGGCACTGTGTTCTCCGCCAGGTTTCTGGCTGTCCCTGGATAGCTACGGTTACCAAATAGGCTGAGAGCAAACGAAGGATACGTTAAATCTCTAAATTTGAATGATGTAGTACCGGCGCTAGATGCACTGACGGCATTCATAACATACGGTAGAAAACACGATTTTACTTGAAATTTCTACAAATCCGCTAATGGCTTGAACAGAACACACAATACGATCAATTCCGTAAGATCATGGAAATACATGTATTTTCATGGATAAATACGAATTATTAAATGGCCCAGCCCTGCGACAATCTGACCGAAAGTGTTTGTTTTATATATGTACCACTGATTTGAAAGTGGCACCAGTATACCATCACCATCTGAGTGTCATGAACAACGATGTAAATAACGTTCAATAATGATAAATGCGAATTCCTCTCGCCAGTAATTTGTTTTGCCATAGTCAGATACAACTGGACGCGTATGGTGCTTCACAACTAACGTTGCAATTTTCTAAAGAAATAGCGTGCCATCATAAACTAATACGATTTGAGAAAAGCAAAAAACTTTTCAGTCGTGAATAAAATCTATAACATCGCTCGCATCACTATTCCATTCAATGTTTTCCAAATTTGTTCCCAGAATCTGCCAATGAACGAATAAATATCACCAATCGATTACACACATACCTACAAAAACACCGCGTCACAGAACATAAACAATAGCCCAGCAAATTGGGTTTATCGATTACCACATAAACCACTTTCAGCTTTTCTCGCGCAACGGTTATTATCTATTCATTCGAATCGAACTGCGGCGAAGCTATTTTGCATTCAAATCGATTTTG
Source organism: Topomyia yanbarensis (assembly GCF_030247195.1). Classification (NCBI taxonomy): domain Eukaryota; kingdom Metazoa; phylum Arthropoda; class Insecta; order Diptera; family Culicidae; genus Topomyia; species Topomyia yanbarensis. The sequence continues at coordinate 383,909,641 of NC_080672.1, forward strand.
CCCGCTCGCATAAGGACACTGTTATGGCCGAAAAACTACTCACATTAATTAATACCTATTTTGGGAAATACTATGCGAAAGAATTACTGCAACCGCACTCCGCTTCTGAACCCATTTTCTGATATGGCTTTTCATCTGGGCGGAAAAGTGCACTCATTACACGCCTCTATAAATATCAATTTAATCGATCTATTTAAACATCGAATCTGAAATGAATGACCATCCCATCCCATCCCAGGATGGCAGCCCGGCAGCTTTTGAGCGCGGACTGGAACAGAGCATGCACGCGGGTAATCGTAATGAATCTTGTTTATCGGGATTTATCCCTAATTATGGTGATTAAAAATTATTGAAATTTTCGAATCAATCTCAGTGGGTGCGAGCCATATTCCCCGAAGCTAAATTTGTTCGCTTCAAGTGCTTCCCGATTAAAAATTCATTGAACACATCAACGAGATGTTAATGTTCAGCCCAGTAATGGCCCAGGTATTAGAGTGATAAGTAATTTAGGTCGGATTACCCGAAGCTCAACCGGCCGGCCGGTACGTGTCGATGGGATCACTCAAACCACTACTGGCACTGTAGTAATTGGTTACTCGGTTGGAATATTAGGTCAGCGTGGTAGACCACACTTTGAAGTTTCATTTTCTAATCATCAGTAGGGGTACCATTACCTGCGTAATTTTCATTGGCACAAGCACCTTTAGCTTGGCTTTACTGCTAGATCGGAACACGGGCGCTAGCTGGTAAATTAGTTCATATATGATTATTAGATCACGTCCAGTTAACTAATTAAAGTTTAATGAATATACCGCTCGGTGCTCGGACTCATCATCTGCGGGGAAACTTTGACCAACGGTTTTTTTGTTGGTCTCGGATAAAGCTTGTTGGTAAAATTTGGTCTGCATCGTTTTGATGATTAGCTGTATGTATTCGGTGGAGATTCGCAAGTTTATTACTGTTTGTGGTGGTAGAGGAATGAACAGATAAATTAATTTGTAAGTGAAAACACGACTTTTTAATCGTTCATTTTTGTACAAGACAGAGCTGTGTATTGTGAATAAAACAAATTATTTTCTCTTAAAAATTATTTCCAATTGGAGTCCAGCCATAATTAAATGCATGCATTCTGTGATAATGAAGCTATCGACAAATGAACTTTACCATGAAATATCTCAAAACTGTTTTTCTGGTACTCAATACGGTCTGGCTTAACACAGGCCAAGAAAGTAAGAATTTTTTTGGAGAACGCGCTAATGAAAATAATTTTTGACAGCAGAAAATAACGATTTAATCCTAAAAATCGTTCATATCAGAAAATAAGTCTAGATTGAACAATTGGAAACATCATTTTAAAATGACGGCTTATGTGCAATTGGCGAGCAATGTATTTATGAACGAGTTGAATTTGTTATTTAACCCAAAATTGTCCGTCTTTCGACTCTTTGTAGCAAGGCATTAAACAGAGCATTTTTTACCTTGTAAAGCTCCTTAGCTCTCCACCTGACCTATGATGTCGGGGAGTCTGGGCTGATACCATTCGAAACTTTGGTTTAACTGCCATTTATTCCTCTTCCATATATTTTCATGGTATTGTTTATTGGTTTTTTAAATACATAAGCTCGCTGACTCCGATATGGATCGTTCACAGGAAAGCTCTTGAGTGTCTGCAGTGCATATCGAAGAACCTTGATGGCGGTTCTGCCGTTCGAGAGGATTTCCACATGTCACGGCGCCCTGATTAAAGATGCTGGGTGTACTGGGACTCATTCCGATCTATATGATCTGCGACGGTATCTTCGTAGCTGGTCCAGTCTGTCCGATCGTAGAATCACTGCCATCAACGGGTTGTTCTAGATGACGTCCAGTGACCTGAATAAGGAAGTGGTTACGATCGCTAAAGGTTGCAAAAACGGTCCAGCCACGGGATTCTTCCAGCACCCCTAGGCAAATAGTATCATCGATGGTGGATTACGTCTGACCGCGAAAGAATGTCGAACTGCTGCACTATATTTGTGACTAAACTACTGGTTCTAGAGCATTCATGTCTTCGGAACATATGATCTGTGTCAATTGAGGCATTTGAGATGGGTGATATTAGTGTGACCCTCTAAACTGTCTTTTCAGTTGCAGACATGTTCAAATTCACCTGGGAAGCGAAAAACTCTCCCAGCACTTTGTTCGAGTGTGGCGAAGGGCTCGCTGAATCGCTGCTCTGTTTGACCTTCTTTCAATGAGATCACAGGATCTGAAGTAAGACACACTCCTTTGAATCGGTTCTTCAATATTGGCAACACCGCTGTTTTTTTAGAATAGTTCTCTTGGATCTTGCGGATGGATTTATTATTCGTTTCTAATGTCTCTTCACTGTACATTAGAGTGGGACATGGTTATATGAAAAAAATAAAATTTGGCTCCGAGTAACTTTTTGGGTTCCATTTAGCTCCCAGAACAACTCTGCAAATTTTTAACTCGATCGGTTAAACTATATTTTTGCGCCCACGGTTTAAAGTTTACATGGGATTTTGTATGGGAAAATTGTCTTTTGCAAATTAATTCTTCCAAGAGTCGCCCGTTATCTCCTAAAAATAAACAGATGTCTGATTTTTTTAAGAAATTTGTCAAGGAAACAAAGTCTAGAAGACTGCAAAACGATCTGATGCTTGTGGAAAAAGTTATTAAGCAAAAACCGATTGATGCTCTGAAGATTGATGAAAATTAAACTTTTCATAGCATCACTGCTTTTGACGTTCTAATTATATACAATTTTTTTAAATTTTTCTTATTTTGTACAAAATAAGTCTCAATTTATCCCTTAAAACCTTGCGAAGTGACCAATTAGTATAGATTAACGATTTAGACACATTAAGAGAGGATTAAAACAAAATTGCGTATAACTGGACAACCAACAGCAGTGGTGCTAGAAAAATGAATATTTTATCAATCGTCAGAGCATCAATCGGTTTCTGCTTAATAACTTTTTTCTTAAGCGTCAGATTGTTTAGTGGTTTTCGAGACTTTGTTTCTTTGTTAAATTTCTTATAAAATCCACGTAACGACATATTTTTAGGAAGTAATGGGCGACTGCTGGAAGAATTATTTTGTAAAAGTTAATTTTCCCATACAAAATCCCATGTAAACTTTGAATAATTGGTGCAAAAATATAGTTTCAGGGATCAAGCTAAGAATTTGCACAGATGTTCTAGGACCCAAATGGTACCCAAAAAGTTGCTCGGAGCTGGAATCTATTTTTTGTCCCACCCTACTGTACATACTAGCCAGAAAAGCTTGCGTGACGATTGATGAACCATGTATTAAATGCTTATGGTAATATGTATCAAAGATGGGTTGGTAATAAAGAGTTCCAACCAAACTCGTAAAAATTGATCGTCGCTTACAAATCACGGTGTGTCTAAAACCGATATTAACAAATAAAACGCTTTTAATCCACCTAACAGTGTGATGATACATTTCTTATAACTGTTATCGCTTTCTTCAGGTAATATGTCGATTGAGAACATTTAGAACTTGATGCTTCGCGATGTTTTTGATAACACATACTACATGGGATAGTGGCAGGACTCAGAGAATCGCTCAAATTAGCATAGGACAATATCAGTGCAAGCAATTTCAAAAGTTAAACTAATTTAATGGAAAAGCGGAAAAATGGCTCATAAAGTAGAAATATAAACGAATTATTGCTAATGCTCCGTAACATATATAAATTCTTCAATCAATGCGTTGTGTAGGGAAAACTGAATTTTCCAAAAGGGGTTATATACGATGTGCTGAGTCATAAAATTCGAAAAAAAAATTTCGAATGAATTTGAAGTTCATACTCAATAGCGTTTATTCAAATTCCCAACGCGGCTGAGAGCTAAGTACTGAAATTTTAGTTTTTGATATTTCGCTACCTCTGAAGTGCATGCATGCATAGTTTAAACTTTACTTTGATATCGACTTTTTCTAAAAATGACTTCCCAGTAGTATCTTTGCTCTGAATTATTATCCTTAATCTCTATAGGATTAGGATAATAATAATAAGAACGACTTTGTTTCTACTTACTTGGAGTCAGCGGCGTAGTCAGAAATTTGGTTTGATGGGGATTTGGTGAAAATCTAACTTAGGGGAAACCGAGGAGATTTGAAACAGAGGAGAGTTGAAACAGTGCCCATTACTAGCGAAACAGTACCGTTAGGGATAAAACAATAATGGATTTGTTTTATTTATTTCGTGCCCACAAATAAACCAACTACGTTAAATGAGTGGATGAGTATTTATGGTAACCACATTACAAAAAATGAGCAAAAGTAAGTTTTCGTTATTTTCTTGAAAGTGGTATAAATAGGATATTAAGCGATGTCCGATCATGAAAATATCACTATTTTGTAGACTAAGAGTTAACATTTATGAATTGTATGCGTTTCTTTCTATCTTTGCGATGTAAAAATTGTTAATTGTGGATCAAGCCTTACTTCTCGACCTGATGAACTTCTAGTATTATGGTAATGTTATAATCACATTAACATTCCCAAACAAATAATAATAATTAAGATTCTTCTTTCCTGAATTGACAACAGTGATCAGCGTTCTCAATTTTTTAGATCTGGGTAATTTATAACCACAGAATATGCATTTGTTCTAATTGTTTACTCCTATCATTTGCTGAAGCTTGGAGCGAAGTGACCATAATTCAAAATGAACCAAATACTACCCACATGGATACAAAATTACCTGTTTTTATAAACCCGTATCACTTGTAGTCATAATTGAACAATATCATACTGAACAATAAATAGGCGATAAGGGGTAATCCATAAACAACAAGCCAACTTTTAAAGTATTCGAAATATGTATTTGATGTCTTCAGTAAAGTTATTCGCAAAAGTAAGAGCACCAAATTGCTGAAGGTATTATTTCAATACATTTTACTTCCAAGAAAATTTATGAAAATGTCTCACTCTTAGGGAGATTAATCTGTAAAATCACAATACCAAAAGAAAGGGCATATTGTATGCTTCAAATTCTCCGAAGGTGCTATTGACATAAAATTATCCGTTTTAGCGCTAATAATACATTGAATGTTTTTGGTCTTATTTCTGGCTATGGGAAATGATAAAAATCTTTCGTCCGCATTTAATGTTGAATATCTCTTTTGATAGTAGTCCGAAATTCGTTCGAAAGATGTTCGTATAAGTATATAAATTGTTTAGTTGCGTCGTCAATTTCGGCAGCAAATTTCAAAAAACTACAGAAACGCGATTTTTGCACCTTCAAGCATTCATATCTTGGAAACTAAACATCAGAATCAAAAACCATTTAATAGCGTTCTGTCTGGGTGATAGGCTTTTCATTTAAAATTGGTTTGGATAAGATCGGCTCAGCCATTTCTGAGAAACAAGAATGAGAGTTTGTCCGTTACATACACACACACAGACAGCTGACTCGATTATTATATAAGACTCGGCCCTCCGGGCCTCAGAAAAAAATCTTAAAACTTTGAGCGAATTCTATAGATTTCTTTTGTGAATATTTACGGCTTTCTCAGTCAATTTAGCTTGAGCAAACGAATTGTTTTTAAAACTGCCCGACGTTTCGACCGTTTTTGGCGGCCTTTTTCAAGGGAAATTTAATCGTGTCGTTTTTGTCGTAGTCGCTGATTGCCAATTGTAGTTCCAGTCGGTATAATACTCTATAGATTTCTTTTCTAATAAATCTAAAAATGACCATTAATTTGGCATACGGAATTCGAAAGATACAGTATCCGTATGCGTATCTTCTCAGTGAACTTCAAAATGATCTATCGAGAGATATGCCAATTTGAAGTTTTATGAAACGTTTCATAAGGCAACCTTCATACACTGACAGGTTTGGTCTTATCTTTATAAATAAAAACCTATTTTAATCCACCTAGCGGTGCAATTGTGCCTTTCTCAATCATGAATCACGAGAATGTGAAAATTTTGAAAAATAAAAAACAGCCATGGTAATATTGAACTGAAAAACCTATTTTAATCCACCTAGCGGTGCAATTGTGCCTTTCTCAATCATGAATCACGAGAATGTGTGCGTTGTTTATATTCATTAAAAACTTTTAAATGCATATATTACATTTTATTATTATACATCACATGACAACTATATACAGGAAAATAAATCATTATTCGAGTTCTAAAATTTTGAAAAAGAAAAAACAGCCACGGTAATATTGAACTGAAAAAAGGTGCGAAATCGGCAAAGTCCCAAAAAGTCGATTTTTATAAAAAAAAATTTTTTCGAGATAACATAAAATCTCGACGTTTCATGCATTTTAAAGATGTTTGGCACCAAAAATACGAATTCGATTTCTGAAATTTCATGAGGTCCCCCCTTTGAAAAAAAATTTGAGTTCCGGCTTATATGGGAATTTCATATGTGACCGGACGGTTTAGTCTATATTTCCGGAACCATATAAGCGGTCCGTACGAAATTTTATAGACATCTATGGGGATATTATAGCTATCATTTGGGACTAAGTTTGTGCAAATTGGCCCAACCATTTCCGGGAAACTGATGTGAGTTCGTAAATTTTGAAAGATGGCCGCTTTTCCCGGGCACTTCCGGAACCGTCTATGGTGGTTAATGTAGTCAACGAAAGTTTGGTTGGCCGTCGGTGACCTAGAACAGTAAATTTAAGTTGTTTGAGAGACATTTTAGCGAAATTTTTACCTTTTTTGCTTTCATCGGAGTATCGGTTTGAATCACAATTTGCTATGTGATCGCACGCCACAACCTGTAACTCCGGAACCGGAAGTCGGATCGGGATGAAATTAAATAGCCATTTACGGGGACGCAATACCTTTCATTTGAGGCCAACTTTAGTCGAATCGGTCTAGCCATCTCCGAGAAACCGATGTGACTGTTATTCTGAATTTAGATACTTCCGCCGGGGCTTCCGGAACCGAGGATGGTGGCCAATGCGGCCAAATAGACTTTGAATGGATGTTAGTGACCTAATACTACAAATCGAAGCAGTTGTGGTCATATTTTGGAAAATTTTTCACCTTTATACATTCATTGCAGAATTTATTAAAATCGACATTTTCTGCGTGTTCATACTTATCACCCTGTAATTCCGGGACCGGAAGTCGGATCCATTAGAAATTCAATAGCAGCCTATGGGAACGTTGCACCTTTCATTTGAGACTAAGTTTGTCAAAATCGGTTCAGCCATCTCTGAGAAAAATGAGTGACATTTTTGGTCACATACACACACACATACACACACACATACATACATACACACATACATACACACACAAACATTTGCCGAACTCGACGAACTGAATCGAATGGTATATGTCACTCGGCCCTCCGGGCCTCCGTTAAAAAGTCGGTTTTCAGAGCAATTGCAATACCTTTCTATTGAGAAAGGCAAAAATATGTGTCTACTTATTTGGTGCTGGGCTTTTGAAAGATACAGTACTCAAGTACATTCACTTTTAATGCGAAAATATTTCATTGACGGAATTGGAAATTATAGCGATTTGAATTTGAATACGGTCATCGATGGGTTTCATACATGAAATGATTGATAGTACTATAACCAGGGTTGTTAATCGATAATTAATCGTCATCGTCGATAACGTTAACCACCCGTCAACGTCATCGGAAACTTCGTTGACGATAATTTATCGTCGGATTCATCGTCATCGTCGATAATTCATCGGTGGTTATCGCGATACATTTTGCGTTACTTTCCCGTTTATTGGAGTTGAAGTTGATGCGGTTAACTTTCAATTGTTTTGAAATAAATAACTATTGGAGGACATGTTGTTAGCAGTTGAAAATCAATAGTTTTGGACATTTTCTATGCACAGGGGGGTCCGACGATGTATCAAAATGGATTTTTTTGTCAACTTTTCGGGAGAGTTTTATATTGAAGGGAAAGTTATTGGCAGTTGACAATCAATAGTTTTGGACATTTTCAATACACAGGGGGTTCGACGATGTGTCAAAATGGATTTTTTCAGTTTTTGGTGAAAGTTTATTATATTGAAGAAGTTATTGGTAAGTGAAAATCAATAATTTTGGGCATTTTCAATGTACCGTCGGTGCGTGAAAATAGAAATTTTTTCAACTTTTTGCGAACTTTTTATATTGAAGGGCAGGTTGTTGGCAGTTGAAAATCGATAGTTTTAGATATTTCCAATACACAGGAGGATCCACCAGTGCACAGTGTTTCCAAAGTGGCAAAAAGGTGAAAGAAATTCTTTGAACCACGAATAACATTTTTAGCTATAGTGTCTTCAGCAAAGTTTATTTATATTTTTTTGCATTTAAAAGGTATTAGTTGGGTGATTAATCCCTCTAAAGCTGAGCAGCAAGTTTTTGTTTGGTCATTTATGAAAATAAAAAAAAACTTTCTTTGGCAAAGTTCTTGAGAATATCTTAAGTATTAACTTCGCTGAAGAGACTATGTGTCTATCTGTCAATTTTAAATTACATTTCTGGAGATTTCTTTGATATACCCCTGAAAATTGCTTTTTAAAAATACTTTTCCTGGTAATTTTGTAGAATTTCAAAATGTTCCAAGATTTTGTTCAGCATAAGAAAATACAGAATTTTTGTAATGTAATTTTATTTGTATCGCTTACAACTTAGAAGTTATCGAATGTTTTAGTGCCCAAAAAGCAATATTTTGGTATGGAAGCCGCAAATTTCCGCAGACGAATACCAATACGAATCTGTAAAACAAACACTATCAAAATCGTTTGGTTGGCTCTAGCCTACGTTCAAGTCAAATTATTCGAGTAAATTCTTTCTTTAGCACATTTTTCTTATCTTAGATATGCAAAATATACAAAAATAATAATACTGTACTGTAAGACCTCCTTAAGGGAAATTTTTACTAAATAATCAGAACGGGTTATGAGGCTTTGTCGAGGGACTAAAGAAGAATATTTTAACCGCTCCGATTTATTAAAAATAAAGAAAAAATATGGTTATTCTGGCCGTACTGCGTGCGATGAGTAGAGCGCCGAAAGAAGTCCATTCTCCGCAGAGACCTACGAGGAACGTTGAAGTCCAGTTTAGCGAGAATCAGAGGGCAGTCAATGTTGTCAGCGAGAAATCAAACATTGGAAATATGTATGTATATTCTCTTTTTTAAAATCCGAAATCTTCTAGTTTAAATTAAAATTATAATAGAATCTGTTAATCACCACACCACTAAAATGTGTAGTGTAATTTGTGAATGGCCTAATAATAGTGGTTTAGAAGCTTTTTTCAATACACTACAATTTTGCGTGCTATAAATTACTAATTACACAATAGCTCAAAATTAGTTTTTTTCATGGTCAAAACAATTTTGATTACCTTTTTGCCGCTTGGAAACACTGTGCACCTGGGACTCTTCTGTGCACAAACTTACTCGAAAAGTTGAAAAATTCAATTTTGACACATCGTCGGATCCTTCTGCGTATTGAAATGTCCAAAATTATTGATTTTCAATTGCCAACAACTTTGACGCATCGTTGGAGCCCGCTGTACATAGAAAATGTCCAAAACTATTGTTTTTCAACTGCCAACAACATGTCCTTCAATAGGTCTTTATTTCTAAACAATTGAAAGTTAACCGGATCAACTTCAACTCCAATAAATGGGAAAGTAACGCAAAATGTATCGCGATAACCGATGAACCGACGATGACGACGAAAACGACGATACAATTATCGACGATGACGATGAAGGCGACGATACATTATCGTTAACGGAGTTTCCGATGACGATACATTATCGTTAACGAGTAACGCCGATAAATTATCGTGAAAAATGTATTGTATTAACAACCCTGACTATAACTCTGACTGAAGATATAGAATATAGTTAATTCAAACATTATTTCCAGAAGTCAAACCAGCAGAAGGAAAAGGAACAAATAATCTCGAATAGAAAAAACCAGCATGGAAAGGAACTGGTACCACAACTTAATAATATCGACCATTTTCGCGACAAGCATTTGAAAAAAAAAATGCTTGCTGATATGACTGGGGGAAATTGGTAACGGCCCTTCGATCTCTCTAGCGAATAGTGGATTTTCAACCCTCATATATGACTGAAGTCATCACTCCACTCAAACAAAACCATGCGTTCTCCCCACGCACACCTAATGCCCCCCTGATTGATTCTCTAGTTGGTCAAACAAGCATCAAATAAACATAGATATTAGTCTGCTTAGTCCAAAGCAACGTCCGCCGCATCACCCGGCGAATACGTCCTCGCTTACAATGCCATCAAATCATCAAATTTTAAAATTGCGTACGACAGAATATGTGTAACAAAATATGAGCGGAAAAAATAGTTGCGTAACCAAAGTAACTCACTGCACTGTTGATGAATCACCCAACAAAAATAAGTGATAAGGGACGCGGCCGAAAAAAGCTGACCACCGTTCCAATCCGAAATGAACAGTTACTGTGCTTGGGCAGGTTACACACTGATCGATACAGCAGAAATCGTCCTATTTCTAATAGACCTGCAAAATGTGTGTATTAACCGCTATGTATCCGACGCGGTACCCGGGTACCTTTTTAGGTTTCAATTGATTAAAAACCTTTGTTTTATCCATAGCTGGAAATTGAAACTTTGAATCATCTTAGAACTTCACTAAGTCAAGCTTTTGGGTTAATAATATTGTTGATAAAGTAAGTGGGGGAGTTAGGAGGGGCTCCTGATTTTTTTTACTACGTAACAGGCCGACGTAGGTACCCGGGTACCCATAAAACTGAAATGCCAATAACTAAGGTAATTTCCAGCCGATTTTGATGCTCTTGGATGTTTTGGATTCCGGAACTCATCCGCTTTTGTACTTGGTAAAGATAAATCAGGTTACTTCATTCGGTTCCCGGAAATCCGGATTTCCGGAAGCAGGTTCCAGTACTGACATAGTATTTGTGAACTTCAATGGAATACTAGCAATATGGGTATCAAAATTCTTGGAATGCATCAGTAATCTGTATCTCGTGGTTTTGGAACCATATGGTGATTTGACCCCGGAACGGACATTCCGGAGCAAGTTCCCGTGGGGCCGCGAGTGGCCAATCCATTCCAATTCCATTTTTTTAATTGTCATAGGGTCCCGTAACAATAAATAACAGACTTGAGAGACAATTTGAAGAGTTTTGATACTCATATTGCTAGTACATTAGTAAAATTTACAAATCATACCCTAGTATTGGAACATTACCCTCGAAAATCCGGATTAACAAACACAAGATCCATTCATCCGGTTCAATTTTACAAATCAAAAAGTGGACGAGTTCCTGAATCCAAAATATCTAAAAGTGTCCAAATCGGATAAAGGAGGCCATAATTATGAGCATTTCAATTTGTGGGTACCCGGGTACCTACGTTGGCCTGTTAAAGGTGTTTTTTTGTTGGATACATAACGGTGAAGTTGGTGATGGTCATGGTCAATTAGTGACCGTATCTGTACGATGAAGATGAAGTTCAAATCTTAGGATTGCACTCAAACACCAACGGCAAGAACCAAAGGTAACTCAAACTGGCCTCAGCTTGAGGAATGGAGTATAATATTTTACACGGAGAAATACTCTGGGGAACAGAGAAACTTGGACATTCACGTTCTCGTAGACGCCTACAATCTCATCAATGATCTTAGGCCGATGACATGCTTACGCGATTTGCGATGCGGTAGCGGTAAGCGAAGCGAATGCGTTTGACCTATCTCTTTGGTGTGTGCATGTAGAACGCGTAATGCTGTCATAGTAAAAGCGGGGCGAACGCGGCAAAACACTATGTAAAATGCTCAGACGCGTCCGCAAACGCTTCGCTTTCCGCTTCAGCTTGTCATCGGCCTTAGAAAGCTCGAGTTGTGATGGAAAATTAGTGCAAGATTGTACAGCGTCACCGGTTCCAAAGTTAAACACACTGGTAACTGAACCATGCATAAGAGCTAAGCAAATGAAGAATGACACGTTGGTGATAACCGGAGGGCAAATAATGTTGCGGATGTGGGCTGTGTTGCCTTTCTGAAGGTCGAAAGTGTCTGACTAAAGTGAAGCAATAATACACAAGGTGATCGAAATGAACTGAAAACAAGTATCAGGACTAGTCAAATGGGTTCAAGAAAGGCCACATACTTGATAGCAGAATTGAGGCGTGCCGCTTCTTAATACAGTCGACGGTGTATGTCTAGTTCAGCACGCTGCGCTCGTTTGCTTCCGACAAGAGCGATCTGAGATGGACCAGTTATTTAAGCAACGGTTTGTTATTTATCAATAAGGGGACCGATCATCTATATGAGTATCCCAACAACGCGTACGATTCCGTGAAACAAAACAAATCACGGTAGATTGCTGGAGCAGAAGTATTTATTGTCTATTTCCACGACTGAACTGGGATGATGTGCTGTACGTTCATGCTGGAAATTAGATTATCGTTCAGAAAACCCTAAATGTAGTCTTTCTCCATTTTTGTACAACATCCGGAAGAGCCCAAACATGTTGTATTAAAATCACCATTAGCGGATTAGAAAAACTGAACCTGGAACATGCCTTCAATCCCACAGTCTGCGAAGAAATAAATATACATTTGGATAGAGATTTGCTAACCAGAGAAAATGTATAGGCCATAAAATTTCGACCGTGGCTATGTCCATTTAGTCAACCTCGGTCTTAGGCATGAAGAGATACCTCAACTCAGGGACGCCTCCCGTTGTTAGTAGCCTCTTACGACATGGTAGCAGGTACCTTTGCTCAAATATTTCAAGAGATTTCAGCCCACACAGCTTTTAATACAATATTTGGAAAATCTGAACCCGAGAAGCTTAAACTTAGAATACCCGCACCTATTCTGTAGACTTATAATTTGGGAAATCCAACTTCAACCCGAAGTTGTTAATATGGATAACCAACCAAAACTTTAACTTGCTTTTGAATGTTCATATAAAAGGTCGTAAGTATACAGAACACCCTTCTCAGGTATGTATTTCTCTCTAAATGATAATCCGTTCGCTGAAAACCTTGTAGTTTTTAGCATACCGTCCGGTGTGACACATGGTTTCCTATCCATCTACTAACAGAATGTACGTGGAATGAGAACAAAAACTAACTTCACCTCCTGCGACTACGACATTGTTTTACACCCAAACTTGGCCACGCGATGGTATATTAAAATCCGAAGTAACGATGGACTATGAAATTTATTCAAACTCTGCTACCAGAAATCTATGTTGCGGTGGTGATGTTCTAATTGCAATAAAGGAAAATCTAACTTGAACTCTTCTAAAATGCTTCGTTGAAAATTTTTTAAATGAGTTGTCGTACGCAAATCACTGTTAGGTCGATCGCTACATATATGCTACATGTATCTAAAACCCAACAGCGATCCTGATACAATGTTCGTTCCTCTGTAGTTCAAAACATTCTCGACAATGCCAAATGCTACTGAATACCAAAACTATAGCTTGTTGATACTTGTTATAATTTTCTGTTATTTTAACTACTGACGAGACAAGATGCATAGAATAATTTGTTTTAAAAGTTGCAGACTCATATAATTTTGCTATTTAATTCTGATCGGGTGGGTTATCTCGGTCTGATGAGTTGTTGAGGCTGCATCGTTCAGGTAAGGGCCCTAGTATCGTATCCAAATTCGCTATAGCGATAGCATAGTATGCGAGATGCTATTGCGCACAAGTCGATATAAATTTTTTGGGATCGTGGAAAGATCACCAGAATTGCCCCGCTGCACAGTCTTTCCAAATAGGCAAAAACGTGATCGAAATTGTTTCGACCACGAAAAAACAATTTTCGAGCTATAGTGTCTTCAGCAAAGTTTGTCTATAAAATATTCCCCATCTTATTAAAGTATTAGTTTGGTGATTAATCCTCCTAAGGCTGAGAAGCAAACTTTTGTTTTGTCATTTATGAAAATAATAAAAAAAAAACTGTATTCAGCAAAGTTGTAGGGAATTTAATAAGAAACAACTTTGCTGAAGAGACTATGTATCTATCTTTTAATTTTAATACACATTTGTGGAGTTTTCTACGATACACCCCTGAAAGACACTTTTTTCAACATAACTTTTCTGGGTGATTTTTTAAAATTTCAAAATGTTCTCTCAGATTTTATTTGGCATAAGAAAATACACAATTTTTGTTATACAAGTTTTTTTTCTATCTCTTATATCTGTTGAGTTATCGAAATTTTTAGTGCCGAAAAGCAACATTTTGGTGTGAAATAACACTCCACTCCGCAAATTTCCGCAGGAAAAGGTATATTCACTCGAATCTATAAAGCAAACGCTATCGAATCCAGGGATAACCATGCTGTCTCTTGCATGCCATAACATATATTCAAAAAACGACTATAAAACCCTTTTATAAGGCCGTTCAAAAATTACATCACACATGTAAGGGTGAAAGGAGGATGTATAAAGCATGTTGTTACATGGTGGAGAGGTAGGAGGGGGGGGAGGGGTTAATGTAGAAATTCATCGTTGGCAATATCTTTAATGTCGATTTCGTAGATCACACCTTGAGTGGAATGTGAAGTGGGAGATCAATTCAACCTTTTGATAATCGCTCATACACAACAGAGCATTGCATGTCTTTATAAAGATCCTCCTTAAAACGTACCGGTATCCTATGCACTACTTCGAGATCGAACATATATTACCATCCGATACAATGCACAGTGATTACCTTCCATACAAAAGTCAGGCAAAACCTCAAAAGTGGCCCGAATTTGATGGAAACTTCACATTGGGGTAATTTTTTGGCGCAAAATTCGTATTTGATGATATATTTTTTTAATTTTTTTTTTTCATACCACGAAATATTGGCACTTTGGGTGGTTAGAAAATTCAACATTTACGAATATAAAGAACACTATATCTGAAAATAAATTTTCAGAAAATTGGTGTGCTGAATTTTTAGCAAAGTACACATTTTCCAACTATTGATAATGCTGAGAGACATTTATTAATTATAGTACAAACCCTGGGTAATCAAATACTACCATGCGTCTCCTTCAGACATATCATGAAAAATCACCTTGTTCGTACCTCGGGGCAGAAAGGGACAAAACAGCACATTCATTTTCGGAAAGTACACTTATTTCCAATTGTCATTAACTGCACGCGATCTTTCCGAAAAGTACAGCCACTTTGACCATAATAATTTTAATTTAATATTCGAAAACAAAAAGTTAAATCATGAAAACTCCAAATTAAAATTTTGTGGTTTTGGTCGGCTAGGCGACACTGCGCGATAGTTCGCAATAGCAGGAACTCCTTGTGGATGATAACACCTGAGTTTAACTATTCAGGCAAGCACTAACTTAAAAATGGACTATATTTCTGCATGTTCTTGATAGCGGTGCCTGTGGCTAGTTAGGTAAACAAAAATTGGCTTTTTCGGAACACACGACACTGCCGCGTTCACATATAGAGATGATCGCACTAGATTTGTTTTTCGTTTTCACTCTCCACTTCTGGAATCGGAGGGAGAAAATCGGTTTTGATTTATTTGGCCTAAAATTCGAGTGACCTTTGCACAAACGATACACGGGACTTCACGCTTACATAACGGGTCGAGTGAAAACCTGCGACTCCCCTCCCCTAATTCGGTGGCTGAAGGTTTTGCCCGAGCGAAAGTTTGGATTTTTAAAAGCGGAGCTTGTGTCGAAAGCAACCGTCGGCTTTGAGTGATTGCACCTAATTGATTGGGGTTTTTAAAAAGGGTGCTCTGTAGAAAAAAGCCATTAGAAGCTGGACTACTGTTATTTATACTCCCGCCGGTTACTGCCACTGAAAGTAATGACATGCTGTTTGAGCGATAGATGGAACAAATATCGAGGGTTTTAATGCACCGCTAATTACTGAACATACATTGTAGGTGCGTTTTCCATAACGAACCAATAAAAATAGATCGAGTACTTTAATTCCTGCGACGCGGCCGGATGTAAGTCTGAATTTGCAAATTCAAGCCGATTATTAATTCGTGCATGAGTCCTGGTCAGGCGGTATTTATGTACATCTGGAAGCAAAACGGTACTTTGTTTGCGCTGCGACACATAACCGTTAACCTTGAATGCACAGGGCTTTATTAGTTTCTCAATATAGTTCAATAGAGTAGTTTTCCAGCAGAGTTCAGTCAATGCAGCTCGTCTGAAGTTGTTCGACAAAACATGGTAGAACATATTTTCAGTAAGGATGACTTGGGGAACAATCTTCTAAATAGTCCCAGTACTCCGATGGGATTGTTTTTTCGGCACAAAATAGTTCTTCTTACCGGGGGCACCGGTTTCCTGGGTAAATTGTTTATCGAAAAATTGTTGCGGTGCGATGTGCGCGAAATCATTTTGCTGATTCGTAGTAAACGGGACCGAACTCCGCGGGAGCGGCTGCGGAAACAGTTGGAACGAGAAGCCGTAAGTTAAAAGCCTCATCAAACCATCCATCCATCCATTAACCGCAAATGTTTTCTTCCGGTCCCGTGTGCAGATTTATGTAAGCTACACGAAAGACCCAGACTATTATTGGGACCGACTGCGAATCATGGAGGGTGCACTGCAGCACAGCGAACTCGGTCTTACCCAGGTGGATCTTGACTATCTACGGAACAACGTAGATATCGTAATTCATTCAGCCGCGGATGTGCGGTTTGATGTTTCCCTCAAAACCTCCATCAAAACGAACGTTTTCGGTGCTAAGGAACTGCTCCAAATCGCGCTGGGGATGAAAAAACTGATATCCTTTCTGTACATTTCAACCGCTTACTCTAACTGCACCCAGGATGTGGTAGAGGAAAAGTTCTACGATATGGATCTTGATCCCATGATGTTGGTTCGACTGGTAGATCTGGCAGACGAGCACGAGTTGGATGCACTGACGAAAAAGATCTCCCAACCCTGGCCAAATACGTACACCTTTGCCAAGGCACTGGCGGAAAGTGTGATCCGTAGCTACTGTGGACGATTGCCAGTGGCGGTGATAAGACCGTCTATCGGTGAGTGTTAAACGAAGTGAAAATAACTCGATAGTCTGGTCATGCCAGGGTTAGTCGGTCAGATATAATGTTTGGAACGATCATTATCATAATTGTGGCCGTACAATCCGGGTACGAATCATGACCGAATATGTTTTAGATTTCCAGGCTACTCGACTTTGGACCGCCCGGTCTCCAGTCTCCGTGAACGATCGCCACACGCGCATGATCCTCGATTGCACAAGGCTTGCAGTTATGGAATCTGAAGATGACGACCTCTTCCATGTTCTTTATTGAATAAAACTTGAGGTAGTCGTCCTTTCGGCGTTTGCGCTACATGTCCATCCCACTATAGTCAACCGTGTTTATCAGCATGTTTGTAGAATTGGGTACATCTCGTGGTTCAGGCGTCTGCACCATTCTTCATTTTCTATTGTACCGCCAGGTATCGAACGCAGAACTTTTCTCTCAAACACAATATCGAGCACTCGATTGTCTGCTTCCTTCAACGCCCATGCATCATGACCGTGCGGAGCAGCAGGGAGTATCAGCGATTTGTATAGAGCAAGTTTTGTGCGCGCCTGTAGAGTACGGGACTTAAGCTAACTATGCGAATTGTAGAAAGACCTACTTGCCGCCGAAAACATACCTTTTTACCCCGCAGATATCATCGCATATCGATAGTGTTCCAAGCTATATAAAATCGCCAACAACCTTGAACCGTACCCCTTGGAATTCCTCAAAGCTAATACCGTTCAGGCTTCCTCGCTCTCTACCAGCTATCCTATGTTTTGTTTTGTTTGAGTTTACATTCAATCCAATTCTCATAACCCCCGTTTTAAAATGCCTCTTTCGTTGTCCTACGATCAACGTCAGTAATGACGATGTCGTCCGCGTAGCGAAGAAACATGTGAAATCTCGTGATGATGGTTGCGTTCCTTTGCACATCAGATCTTCATATCGCACCTTCGAGCGCTATGTTGAACAATAGATTAGAGAGTGCATCGCCACGCTTCAACCCAGCAAACGTCACTAACTAGCAGGTTGTCTGTCCCGAAATTCGGCGCTTGATTATAACCCATCCAGCATCATACGAATCAGCTTAACCAGTTTAGTCAGAAAGCCAAGTTCAAGCCTTATCTGCTACAGTTTGTTACTGAATCGTTCGTCGCCTTGGAATCCACAAACATAGCTGAATCGGCAAGTTGTATTCCCGAAAGTCTGCTGAACAGAACACGAGCGAGTAGCTTACAGACAGCATTGAGGATAGTTATGCTTCGATAGTTATTACACTCAAGTTTGAGACCCTTCGTAAAGATAGGACTATGCCATACTCGGGAAATCGATAAATATACGAACTTCGAGCTAAGATCAACTCTGACGTCTGCTGAAATATGGTCATAATGTGATGGATTTCGATTCATGACTGAGAGATCTTAAATACTCATACTGGCATTTCATATTTTTTCAGTAATCCCAACCGTGCGGGATCCAATCGAAGGTTGGACTGACAACATGTACGGCCTGAATGGTGCCATGGTCGGATTCGGCAGTGGTGTTCTGCATATTCTGCACGTTAACGAACACTACCACATCGATATCGTTCCGGCCGATTTGGTGGTAAATTCCAGCCTAGCCGTCATATGGTACACCACGAAACATGGAAATAAAAATACGACATCGATGGAAAACGTGTTCAACTGTACGACTCGATCCGATAACCCGTTTGTATTTGCGGATGTGTACAAGTACTCACGGATCTACAAGCACGAATACCCGGCTGTGCAAACCCTGTGGTATCCAACGTGTACCTTGACAACTTCAGCTACTGCTAACTATATCCTGCAATTATTTTATCACGTTCTGCCGGCAATGATCTTTGATATGGTTGCCAGATTGAACGGGATAGAACCTAAGTTAGATTCTGTAGTGGAACATCGCTTGCTAAAAATTTAATTGTCTGGTGTTTCATTTCAGAGTTTTGTTACTGTACCGAAAAGTGCGACAATTTAGCGATATGCTAACGTTCTTCACCACCAACGAGTGGATTTTCTGCAACGATAAAATGCGGAAGGTTCACGACAGCATGTCCCAGGAAGATGAAGACTTTTTCCCAGCAAACGTAAGAAACCTGAAATGGAGCGATTTCTTTCTCACTTATCTACTTGGCTACTCCTCCGGGAGGATCTCGACAATCTGGAACAAGCTAAGAAGAAGTTTTTAAAGCTTAAAATTGCTCACGGTTTGCTGCTTGGTTTCTTTTACTTTGGTTTGTTGGTAATAGTTTACCTTTTCTTCAGGAGATTATTGGCAAGGTATGGATTCGAACAGATTGGTGATGTCATGAAATTTTTAATTTTTTAAGAATATTCGAAATAATAAAAAATGACTTTAATCCACCGAGCCGTATGATTGGACTTTTCTGTATTCATGTATTCATTAGTAGCAATTGCACTCCTATAATTTTGTGGAAAATATTAAAATGTTTAGATTATTCTGATCTAAACAGGTATATCGTAATACATTAACGAAAATATTTAGTTTCTATATTGTTTTTACCTTTTACCTTTTTAGAAAGGCTATGCAGTCATTATGAAAATTTCGACCTTTAAGCTTTGATTCAACTCTCGACTCTTCTCTTGCTTCTAGTCTCCATCTATTATGTCGCCATATAACTCTCGTCCCCGTGAGCCGTTTAGATGCGGATTCCTTTAGCCACCTAGCTCCTGTTTCCGTCAGTCTTTCAGCTCCCGGCCTCGGACTCGGATAGTCCGCGATGGTGAACTCACCATACTCCGACTGATAGTTCCCCGATAGAGAAATTTATCTCGATACCGGTACCAGTTCCCAACTCTAGCGAGATCGACTCGAATATTGTCCTACGCCGACTGGGAGTTTCCCGGCACCGGAATTTCTCTCGGTACAGGTGTTTGTTTCCTGAGCCAATTAGTTCTCATTTTCGTTACGATTCTGTTGGATAGTCAACGTCTACCCCACCGTGAATTCCCCGACGGTAGATTGCTCCCGATACCGATGTTCTTTTCCGTGCGCCATTTAGCTTCCCGCTTCGTCCCGATCTACTCGATCTAGTCAACGGCGGTGGACCTAGCCTACTCAACGGGCCAGCCAGTAGGTGCTGAGGTCTATCCAGCGATTCCGGGTGGAGCCTAGCTTCCGTTTCACTGGCGCCACAACGATCCACTGCTCGCTATTCGACGCGATCTACTCGGTCTAATCCCCGGCGTTGGATCTAGCTTACTCACGAGCTACCCGTCGATTCCGGTGAAGCCTGACGTCCAGTTCAGCGGCGAACCGACGACCCAAATCCGGTGCTACGGTAGTACGACTCAACTGGTCTACACCGTCGGAGAGTTTCCCGGTGGCGGAATTTCCCGCGATACCCGATTTGTGGTTTCACAGCTAATTTCTAACCAATGGCGCTACTTTGTTGGTCCTCTTCACCACTTCCTCTGCAGCTCGGAGAGTATACTCGTAACCACTCTGTTGACAGCGTCCCAGATATGCTCGTCGTGGCACATCTCTTCGAAGATATTGTCCACTGTCACACCAGGCATACCCCTTCGGACTTCTTCGAATCTGGGGCATTCGAAGACCACATGTTTCGGTGTCTCTTGCACGTTCACACACTCCGGGCAAAGGGGTGACGAAGCGTGTCCAAACCGATGCAGGTACTTCCGGAATCATCCGTACCCTGACAAAAAATGCGTCAAATGAAAGTTCACTTCTCCATGTTTCCGATGTACCTAAGCAGACACAATTGGGATGAATCGGCGGGTCACCCTTCCTTTCTGCGCGTTGGCCCCCTCTTGCTGTCACTTAGCCAACGAATCCATTGTGACCAGCCTTCTTGCATTACGTGCATTTCTCCGCTGGTCCACGCCCTCAACCAGAATGATGCAGATGGGAATCATCCCGGCAATTACGCATGTCTCCGAAGATATCGTTCTGTAGACTCTTGTGGCACGAACAGCCATTAGGCGAAACGTGCTTGTCAACTTCGTTTGGTTCCGCTTTGAGTTCAGCGCAGCAGCCCAGGCCGGTACGCCATACGGTGCTCCTCCGTGATTCGACATGCCTGGCCAATGCGTTAGTTGTCCTCGAAGCCTTTTGACATGCATAGTCGACATGGCTGTTGTAATTTAACCGATCGTCGACCATCACAGGTGTTTCAGCGCACGCATCGATGGGATGGATTGTCCCCCGACGCTGATCACGACAGGCTGGAATTTTTTATGAAGACTGACTACCTCAGTCTTGTGGTGAGCCAGCTGTAACTTGAAGTCAGCCATCCAGGTTTCCTCCTATTGTCTCTGCCGTCAACATCTCCACCTCCTCAAGGGTCTCGCCCGTTATCGTCAGGACAACATCATCTGCAAAGCCGACGATCTCCATCTTGCACAGATAGTCCGAAACCCGCATTCTGTGTAGCGCTACGGCGATGGCCCCCCAGCTAGCACTGTTGAACACGTTCTTCACGTCAATCGTTACCTTGGCTCAGTGCCAATTAACCCTTCTCTTTTGCTCTGCGCTCGCGATGGCTGTGCCGATGGCGTCCACAATCGATATCCCTTTCCGGAACCCAAACTGCCTCTGCGATAGTCCGTTCTCACTTTCAACGTAGGTTGTCAGCTTGTTGAGGATGCCCATTTCCATAAGTTTACCAAGAGTATCCAGCAAGCATATAGCGCGATACGATGCTGGATCTCCTGATTGTTTCCCTGGTTTGGCAGCAACACCAGCTTCTGGATCTTCCATCTATCCGGGAAGTAGCCTTCGTCCAGGCATTTTTGTAGGACTATCCTGGACATTTCTGGAAACGCCAGGATCGCAGTCTTCAGTGCCACGTTGGGGATACCATCCGGCAGACGCGGATCCAGAAAATAAAATTCGGGGTGGGTCTAAAAAACGTAGAAACCATATTTAATTAAAATTTTGGCGATCAAATTTGCTTTGGAATGATTTTGAGTTAGAAACTAGTATAAAATTGAAACTAATTTTAAATTTATCAACAAGTTTAAACATTTCGGAGGGGTCCGGAGCCCCAGGACCCTCTTCCTGAATCCACCACTGCCATCCGGTCCGGGAGCTTTATTCACTTTCAGCCCTTTTGCCACTATAAGGAACTCGTCGTTGGAGACTCGATTGTCACCTGCATTTCTACCGTCTACATCAACGTACTGTGTAGGTAGCCATACGGTTGGGTCGTGTTTCGGGAAAAGACCCTCCACGATAATTTTCAGTATGTCAGCAAACTTTTTAGCTGGCGTCGTTGGATCCTTGATCTTAGCCATCACGACACGGTAAGCGTTGCCTCAGGGCTCTGCAGGAGTTATAGTCTACTTGTCTGCACAGCTCCCTGTAGCAGGTGGACTTACTAAGCACTATCTCGTGTTTAAAAGCGGCCCTAGCCGCCCGGATTTTCAGCCTACACTCTTCTCTTACTGCCTCAGATCTTGCTCTCTGAACGCGTTTTCTGGTTTTCAGGCAGGCACCACGGAGGGTACTGAGCTTTTCGTTGCACCATTACGCCGGACGCCGGCAGGTTCTCGGCTCCATTTTCCTCAGCATTGATACGTCACATGCCCTCGCTGATGTTTTCGATAGTTCATTGGCATTCAAAATAGGACCTGGGGTGTCAGCACGAAGCGCTTCCACAAAAAGTTCCTTGTCGAAGTCCTTTATTTTCCACTGCCGCTCGCCAGTCCTTACTCTCCGCGTCTTAATGCAATTCCGTCGACCAATGGAGTAGTGGATCGCTTAGGGGTCGCTCTGTGTGTACCGCTCACTAAATCGCCAATTCATGTTATCCATCAGCGATACGCTGCAGAATGTAATGTCTATTATGGATTCCCGGCCGTCTTTACGGAATGTGCTAGCGGAACCTTCGTTGCGTAGTCTTACGTCCAGCTCCGCCAGTGCTTCCAATGGGCAACCTCTTGCGTTGGTCAGGTTCACTCCACGACCCAAGCGTTAAAGTATCCTTCTATAACAACCGGCGTTCGTCCGACTAACGAGTAGGTTAGTGCGTCCAGCATCCGGTTGCTCTGGTTTGGTGTCCATCTTGGAGGAGCATAACAGCTACAGACGAATACACCGTTGATCCTGGCGATTACGAAGCCTTCGTGTGTGTTATCCACCACCTCTTGGGTAGGGAAACCGCTTATTACTTGGATTGCCGTCATCCCTGTACTATCCACCACCCAGTTACTGGAGGGAGGAACACGATACGGCTCGGCAATAATTGCAAGGGCGCACTTCGTGCCTGTTGTTGAGTGCCACAACCGTTTCTGTGCAATGTAGCAATGATTGACAACTGGGTTACCGACATCATTGTAAGCTTCCCTTCGCCTTTTTGTATGCATGACAATTGAAGCCGTCCGTCGTGTGGTCAGTTTCAGTCTCTAGCAACATGCCTCTTTCCATCGCATTTTCTACACAGTGGAGATCTGTTTGGCTCCTTGCATTTCCTCGCCTGATATCGGAGATCAAAGCATCTGAAGCATCGCTCCATCTGCTCGGTAACTCGCGGAGCGACTCTCAACGAACACACCGACCATCTGACTTTTATCTTGCCTGTCTCCGCCAGCTTTTTGGTAACGACCACCGGTAGTCGAATCGCCGCCGTTTGAGTGCCTCCATACGATTTCCAAATCCGAAAGGTTACCAGTACTTCTAGTTTGTACCCTGCAGGTCTTCTACGGTCGTTATCTCGTCCCATGCATTCGAATACGGCTTACTGCTACAGAGCTCTCACGTTCGCTTCGCTGCCCAAGAATTTGGCAACGAGCTGGCGGTAGATCGAGCTCTTGACGGAAGGATCCTTCGAAGATCATCTCGCCTTTCTGAGTGCGCCTCGTTTTAACAACGTTCTCTCCCAGCTCCTTCAGCTCTGGGTCCTCTCTCACCTTCTTCAGAAGAGCGGCGTAGGACGTCGTATCGTTCGCCTCGATGATCAGTGCATCGCCGTTGTCGTCTCCGGAAAAGGCTTCCGTTTGTCTTTCTTCTCTTGTTCCTTCATTTTTTCTTCCTTTTGTTTCCGTTCCCTCTGCTTCGCCTTCTGGCTTTCCACGATGCACCAACTACGGTCTTTCCCAACGTTCCGCTGGTCGTTACAGCCCACCAGGTCGCTCTTCTAACTTTCGGATTTTCTTGTTCCTCACTCTTTTTTCCGAGCGAGTATTGTGGTGACTCTTCGGTGTCACCTCAGTTTCTGCCGTCGCGTGTTCTACGGCCTCCATCAGAGCTTCTTCGGCTGATGCAGCTCTCATCAAGAGCGCTTTCTGCTCGCGTTCAGCAGCTGTTACGGCCGATTTGATACTCGCCACTAGCTGCTTGATCTTGGTGTACTTATTTTGCTTGTCCTTCACGAACTCATAGAGCTCGTCGAACTGTTTCCTCACCTCCGTCAAGTATGACTTCCCGAGATGTGGGTTATTCTGGGTGGCTAACTGACCTCGAGGTGAACACTCGATTCGGTAACCCCATCTCACGTTGGTTTCCTCGTGGCTTACTCTGTACCAAGCCGCTGTGGCCAGGCTGGTTATTTGCTCACACAATGTGCCACAAAGAACGAAATACACCGATGAAAAATAGAGCAGCACAAAAACACTGCGATATGCAGAATGACCGCACAAAGAGAAACTTGAAAACGAAAAAGAGAAAGAGCTGAACAATTTCATTCAAAGAGTCACCTTGAAGAGCCACATTTTTATGCCTCCCCTCACTGGCAAGCAGGTAGTAAGGCGAATTAAACTACAATTCAGATGAAGTTTGATCGGAAGAACGTTTTTAAAATGTTTTTTGGTTGCCTTCTCTGCTTCTGTGCGCGTGGGACCAAGATTCACACTAAAGAGCCTCTTTATTTCTACTCATTGAGGTGTGCAGCCATGGATTAGAATACACGTATGGGAGCAACACACATCGGAGTGAAGAGGTTTATTTTGAAAGAGAAGAGCGTTGGTTCGTATGAAAAGTGCAAAGAGCGTTTTCTATTCTTCTCTTTATTTGCTCTGAGGTGCATTACATCCCTGGCTGTGGCTACTAGTGGTGTAACCGGTGCACAGTGGGACCAATCCAAAAAAGGTGGGACAAAACCTATTTGAGGCCTAAGATGTCATTTTAGAGCCAGCATTTCTTCGTAGGATATGTTCACAATATTATTCTGCAACTTTGTAAGTAGAATATTTTGTTGGTGGACTAAAGTAGAGTACCCGAGCAAAATTTTTTTTTTCAAAAATTTTTTTTAGAGGGTCGATGTCTTCGACAAAGTTGTAGAATATTATGTTTTGAATAACTTCTTCTAAGATACCACAGACATCAGACCTCAAATTTGAGGCAAAATTGTTGTTTTTTGAAAATATTATCAAAAAATCAGTTTTTCGATACTTCCGTGCTAAAAACCTTAATTGATTAATTTAATATGTTCTACAAACTTGCAGGTAACACTAAAATACAACTTTTTGTTGAAGGAACTAATAACCTAAAATCAATATTTTGGCTTCTAAAACTATTTTTCATATAAATTTACTCTATTTTCATCAAAGATTTATGTTTATAGGTGCACTTTTGTGCAGCCAAACTTTGGCTATTCCGATACTCTATTATTCGTAGAATAAAATTAATACTACATAGAAACAGGATATAGTTGGACGCGTTGTTTGGGTAACCATTCATGTACGACGGTTTAAAACATAAAATGTGCTTATATTATTTTTAATTTATATACATTTATAGCTATTAACAAAATCTTACATTTTGTACGCACTTACAAGCATATATAACATATTGAGTTGATGAATTAAGATTACAATATGAAAAAGTGCAAAAATAATATAAATTTTGAATTTAAACTGCCAAAGAACAACGATTTCGGCTCAAAAAATAAATAAATGGTATTTTCAACAGAATTGTTCCAAATACAATATTTGACAACTTTGCTGAAGACCTCAACCATTTAAACAAAATTTGATTTATTTAGTTCGGGATTTCTACTTTAGTTTAACCAATATGATTAGTTCTACAAATTCATAAAAGTATAATATCTATTTGAAGCCTTAGATATTATAGAACCTAAGTGTGTGGAAAAATATTCACAATATAATTGAATCATTTCTATTTTTTTAGATAGTTGAGGACTTCAGCAAAGTTGTATAATATTCAATTTCGAACATTTTTATTAAAAATACCTTATACATACTGTAGATTTATTTTTAATCCGAAATCGTTGTTCTTTGGCAGTTTAAATTCAAAATTTATATTATTTTTTCACTTTTCCATATTGTAATCTTAATTCATCAACTCAATATGTTCTACATGCTTGTAAGTGCGTGCCAAATATAAGATTTTGTTCATAGCTACTAATGTATATAAATAAAAAATAATATAGGCACATTTTATGTTATAAACCGTCGTACATGAATGGTCACCCAAACAACGCGTCCAACTATATCCTGTTTCTACGTGGTATTAATTTTATTCTACGAATAATAGAGTATCGGAATAGCCAAAGTTTGGCTGCACAAAAGTGCACCTATAAACATAAATCTTTGATGAAAATAGAGTAAATTTATATGAAAAATAGTTTTAGAAGCCAAAATATTGATTTTAGGTTATTAGTTCCTTCAACAAAAAGTTGTATTTTAGTGTTACCTGCAAGTTTGTAGAACATATTAAATTAATCAATTATAGTTTTTAGCATGGAAATATCGAAAAACAGATTTTTTATCATATTTTCAAAAAACAACAATTTTGCCTCAAATTTGAGGTCTGGTGTCTGTGGTATCTTAGAAGAAGTTATTCAAAACATAATATTCTACAACTTTGTCGAAGACATCGACATCCTAAAAAAAAATTTTGAAAAAAAATTTTTGCTCGGGTACTCTACTTTAGTCCAACAACAAAATATTCTACTTACAAAGTTGCAGAATAATATTGTGAATATATCCTACGAAGAAATGCTGGCTCTAAAATGACATCTAAGGCCTCAAATAGGTTTTGTCCCACCTTTTTTAGATTGGTCCCACTGTGCGGTGATCTCTGCAGCTTGCCGCTCTTTGCAAATGCAGTCACGTCCTTCTCATTTGTTTTATTGGATGTCTCCATTTTGTTAGGTCCCTTCTCCGGGCCGCTATCTCCACTCGTGATACATAGTCGCCTCTTGTGATCCCACGGTTATCTATGCGAGCAGTGAGGTCATGTTAGGGTTGACACTATCCTTCCGGGGGGAAGTGTTCAGAGCCGGACCGGCGTAATATCGTATATGCTTCAACCGAACCTAGTACCACCAACTAAATAGTGACGAGTTTTGAACGTATCTGGAGACCAGCCAGGGTTTTGTCGGGACGGAGGCAGCCGTACTGTTGGTATAACGTTCCCATAAGTTGCAGTTTTAGATGATCCGACTTCCGGCGCCGGAGTTACGGGTTGAAAAGTACGGCATCTCAGCAAATTCCCTTAGAAATTGGTAACACCATGGTCTCGGAATGATGTATGCATACTCAAGTAGGTTCACCATTACTTGGATTTGCGGGTCTAGATCACTAATGACCGATCGTAATATCTCAGAGGACAAAAATCTATTGAAATGAACATCAAATTATTTAGATTCGCTGGCCTAGATCACTGATGGTGAAGCAAAGATTCTTGAAATATATTAATTCATTATATTGTATTATTCTATAACTCCGGAAGTCCCGGGTTCCGGCCATATTCCTCTGCTCTTCTTTCCTTTCATACATCTTTCCAACTCTCTCAATTCCTCTCCTCTCAGACCAACCTTTCATCCTCATTCCCTTCACCCACCCGTATATCAAAATATGTTAGGTTGTTCACAACGCATCCTCCTCTCCCACTAATTATCCCCCAACCCTCCCTCACCATTCCGCATTTCAAAATATGTTAATATGAAGACAACTTTGAACTCATGCTGATTAAGCTAACTCAATATTATATGCAATAAAAGTGGACTAAACCGTTTTGCGCGTTAAGGGCACAAGACCTAATAATAATAATAAGTTTTGCTTTTTTTGTGTTTCGAATTCATCTCGTCAGTAACTAGCACCATCTGGGTGTCTAGTTAGACGATGTACCTAAACTAGTACCCAAATTAGCACTAGTTAGACACAAAAAATTCCAAACAGTTCACACAACATATGTGAACGCCTAAAGCCACATGTCCCGAGTGATGTCCGGGAAGCAAATATAGCTCTGGTTTGCTGACGACAAAGCGAAGACGAACTCTTGTCGTTTGGTTCAAGAAACCAAACGCAAATTAAGTTAACTTAATTTATATTAGGTCTTGTGCCCTTAACGCGCAAAACGGTTTAGTCCACTTTTTTTGCATAATACCAGGCGTGCTAATTTGGGTACTAGTTTAGATACATCGTCTAACTAGACACCCAGATGGTGCTAGTTACTGACGAGATGAATTCGAAACACAAAAAAGCAAAACTTAATCAATATTATATTTTTGCTTGTTTAAAGTGTATCAGCGTTGACATGTTGCTTATCAGGTTCGTGGCAGTTGTGAAAAAAAATCAAATTCTTGAAAACGCAATGGGCCCACTCCTGAATCGATTCCTGGTCCAACCAGGAGTGTATGCTTCAAATTTGAGCAAAATCGGGCAAGTCTAGCTACTGGGCCAACGTGCTTGAAGTTTGTATGAGGTTTTTCAACAATTTACATGGAGAAAACGTTCTTGCTCACATTTTCGCCGCAAGGTAACACTGTATACACCGGATTATCACCAAAAGTGAAACATAAGAAGATATTTCTATAGTCTACAACTTTGTCAAAGACTACAAAGCGATATGAAAAGAAAAAGTTATTAAACTTTTAGTGAAGTGATGTAAGAGTTAGTTTTACACGGGTCCTAACAGCACTTGATGAACATGATGGTGGTGGTTCTAAAGTCGATATTAAGAAACTTGTTTGTTTTGCGAAAAATTGGTTAAGTTTCGCTAAATTGTATGTTCGGAAGAATGGTAATATATCAGATGAGCCATACTTTAGTTAGTTCCAGCTTTCACCTCATAGAGGACGCCAAAACTAACTTTTTAATGGAGGAAGATAGAACGTAAGTGTCTTCTGGAAAGTTATAGAAAAGACTCAGGAGTCGGCCAGTTTTTTTCTGTAACGCTATTTTGTACTCATATATACTTACCAAGTGTAATAAGAATCTAATAGACAATTCCACAATGTTTTATTGAACGTAACCAGCTATTAAATCAAAGCTTCGACAAATGAGAAAAGCACAATTGCACCACTAGGTGGATTGAAACAGGTTTTTTGGAAATTAATTAATTTGACTATTTTATAATCAAGTTAGGCTTTTTAACCAAAATTGTTCATAACTTTTCATACGTTGTTGTCATGCAGTAAATTGTTGGAGTTTTGCTGTCCAGTGTACCGAAAAAAACGAATTCGAATGAAATTTTACACCTACTTAAAATTAGAGGCAATTTCTGAATGTTTTGTATAACTTCATTCGATTTCACATATTTTATATAATTAAAAACCCTTTTAATATTTTTAAAGTCACAAATTGGAATTAAAAATTTAAAAAACTGGGGACCTTCCCCATTCTGGCACGGTTCCGTTTTTGGCATATGGAATAAGAAACATTGTTGTCAAAAACAACATCCTTCTGTACAACAAAAAATCAAATGCTCATGTAAACCGATTCTGACCTGTTAGAGACAAACGGAAAACGTCATTTTCCATCTACTTTCCGAAATGTTAGTCTCGTCATCAACCATATAGAGTTTTTATTCCAACTTTTCCTATTTCCAAAAAATTCATTCACTCATTCAAAAAATTGTCCTTATAACTGCCTGAATTATTATAATGTTCCGAAATATGAATTATAATTCATATTTCGGAACATTATACTAATTCAGACAGTTGTTTTGATTGATAGTGATGTGATTTGACAGCTATGAAATCTCGAGTAAGAGATTAGTTGCAAGATCCCATTCCGTATATTTCAAAGTTTTTATTTTATGCAATTAAAACTAATGCTCAGTTTACAAGCCACATTCGCAGCTATAACATATCACCGCACAACAAACGCAATGGATACGTTCGATTACATGCTATTTTTCCCTTTCGAAGAGTTCCACGCTACGCAACCCACATGAACACTACGTAATCTAATTTATTTGCTCTCTGGCCTTTCCGATTGCCGACAGCTCCATCTCGTGGCTGGCCTCAGCTTGACTATTGTTCTTTCACATGCCACGTGGGGAGAAGATTTTAGAGCTACCCGTAGCTTTCCGTTTCCTGGATGTTCCTCGCACACGGTTACCCATTGGCAATGGGTCCACCGTCATTCTACTGCCCACACACGGCATTTATTGCTTCTACTGCGAAGCAGAGTGCATTAGTTTTTTTTAACTAGGAGCGAACTGAAAGGGCCCATCGCGTGCAATGTCTGGTTCCGCCTTGCTTGCTTTGTATTTGCACGGATATACATCCACTGCATAACCGACAGGAAGCTCTTAATACCGATTCATGGGTGGGTAAACTGCCCACTTCCAGTGGGTGGCTAGGCCGTTGTTGGATGCTGAGAAAACTGTTTGAAATTCGTGGTCTGTAGAAAGGCATTATCCCGGTGCTATTAGGAGCTGATTAGTGTGTAGCAGACTGGTGATTGTTTATTTTCCAACCGCGGTTACTGCCACTGAAAGGAATGACTTGCTGTTTACGATGTTGAACCTGTTTTGGCCGATATAGTATGGTAGGAGCAAATGTCGAGGGTTTCAATGCACTGCTAATTACTGGGCATTCATTATTGGTGCTTTTTCGTCGCCGAACCAATCGGAATAAAGCGAATCAGTGTACTTAAATCCGCACGACGCGCGGCGTAAAACTGCCGACTGTAAGTCAGAATTTGCAAATTCAGCTCGATTACAAATGCGTGCATGAGTAAGTCCAAGCCGGGTCGTATTAATGTTCTTCAGGAAGCTAAATAGTTATTTGTCTGCTCTTTGACGTCACCGTTAACCTTGAATTCGCGGAGCCCCATTAATTCTATAGTATAGTTTGGTTGTATAGTTTTCCAGCGGAGCTCAGTCAATGCAGCTCGTCTGAAAGGTTCGCACAAGTGAAGAAAATATTCGGTAAAACATGCTGGAACACATTTTCACAAAGGATGATTTAGGGAACAATCGCCTAAATAGTCCCAATACTCCGATGGGATTGTTTTTTCGCGGAAAAACAGTTCTTCTTACCGGGGGCACTGGTTTCCTGGGTAAATTGTTTATTGAAAAATTGTTACGGTGCGATGTGCGCGAAATTATTCTGCTGATTCGTAGTAAACGGGACCGAACTCCGCGGGAGCGGCTGCGGAAACAGTTGGAGCGAGAAGCCGTAAGTTAAAAGCCTCATCAAACCATTCATCCATCCATTAACCGTGAATGTTCTCTTCCGGTTCCGTGTGCAGATTTATGTAAGCTACACGAAAGACCCAGACTACTATTGGGACCGACTGCGAATCATGGAGGGTGCACTGCAGCACAGCGAACTTGGCCTCGCGGAGGTGGATCTCGACTATCTACGGAACAACGTAGATATTGTGATTCATTCGGCCGCGGATGTGCGGTTTGATGTTTCCTTCAAAACCTCCATCAAAACGAACGTTTTCGGTGCTAATGAACTGCTCCAAATCGCGCTGGGGATGAAAAAACTGGTATCCTTTCTGTACATTTCAACCGCTTACGCTAACTGCACCCAGGATGTGGTAGAGGAAAAGTTCTACGATATGGATGTGGATCCGATGATGTTGGTTCGATTGGTCGATCTGGCAGACGAGCACGAGTTGAATGCACTGACGAAGAAGATCTCCCAACCCTGGCCAAATACGTACACCTTTGCCAAGGCACTGGCGGAAAGTGTGATCCGTAGCTACTGTGGACGATTGCCGGTGGCGGTGATAAGACCGTCTATTGGTGAGTAGGGAAACGATGCGGTATTGGCTCGATGACCAAGCCAGGGCTAAAAACTACTCGGTACGGATCAATCGGAACATTGTTTGGTTTGGTTAGATATGATTTTTTTTCTGATAGTGTATAGCATACCGACATGGAGATGGGTATTTCGTTGAATTCGAAACACCACGCATGTCCATCGGCTAATCTTTATAAATAATCGCAGCATACACCAGGGTCATCTTGAGGTTATTCGAGGACCCTGAACTCAATTGAATTTAGAGCACCTTTAAATGAAAATGAAAACAATCGAAAAGCTTTTCAGCGTGACGGTAACAGTGTAGAGTCGTGGCGGTGGTTGATTTCAGGGTATCGTTTCTGCAGCCATGCACATAGTAGCTCAAAACAAAAATTGTCTTTGAGTAAATTATGTGCAGTTATTCTTGCTCAATACGTTCGAATAATTTAGAAAACTGTTTGGTGGTGTTTAAGATTCCTTTGCTTGAGTTTTCCCTTGTGGGGGTGACCGAAATCGATTGCTATCAGAGCCGTAGGAACCTAGGGTACGAAGGAGGGAGCGATTAGCTCCATCACGCGTATTCCGAAGCATATCGTATTTTTCTCTTATATCAAATCGATACCATTCGTTCTTGAACGGTTCAAACGAACTGGCTCTTCGAAGAGAATGAGCAGACGGAAGTTCTTTTTTAAAGAACGGTAGTTCTCAATTCTCTTCAAAGCGTACATTACCTATAGTCGTTTGTCAAATTCCTCGGCTCGGTCAGTTAATGAATGGAAATGGAATTATTATTTTTAAATATGAAGAATAAAAGTGGGGCAAATTATAATAGAGAAAAAATGCATGAATAAAACAACAAAATGAAAAAAAATATAAAAAAAGGAAATGGCTAAAATCAAAGAAAAAATGTGCTTATTCATCTGCTGCCCTACTCCGCCTTTTGGCGAGTTATGGTAAACTCGTTCTAGAATATTAAAAATAACGAATGTATATTGTCAGTACTACGAAAACCTATTTGTAACATTCTCATCTCTAACATGATATATTTTGTGTACATGGTAGTGTAATTTGAATTAAAAAAAAATATCATACCATACCGGGCCATTGTTTGCCAAAAATGGAAAAAATATGGGTAAGTTGCTAACTGATAGCAGTTCACTGTCACTGGAAAATACTCTCATCCCGTCAAATGGTGGTGTTAGGTATTACACGAAAAATCCATAATTTTGGTGAAGTGGCAATATGTTTTCCAGTTTTCTCATAACAAAAATTATCCACATTAACTTAGTTGAGGCTCCACTGAGAAAGCTTTAAGAGCGGCCATTTTTTAATAAGAAAAATGCAGTTTTTCGACACCTTTAGAGACAATCTTAATGAAAATCAATCAACGTATTCGGGGCATGGTTAGAATACTATTGATTGATTTTCATGAAGATTCGGCCAACGGTGTGCAATAAAACTGCTTTTTCCGTTTTCCAAGATGACCGCTTTCTAAGGCTTTTTCAGTAGAACCTTAAGAAAAACAAATTTGGAGAGTAGAGAGTTATAAAATGAAAAGAATGAAAAAATGGAAAACAATATTGCTTATAGAAAAAATGAAAAGAAATCAGTCAAAAACGTAGAAATATCGAAAATAGAAAACTTTATCTAACCATGGAATAATGAAAAATCGGAAACATCAAAATAATGGAATAATTGAGAAGTTTAAAAATGAACAAAATAAAAAATAACAAATCCAGCAAAAGATGATAAAATGATTCTTAGAAAATAAGTAATAGAGAGAACCCGACTTGATCCACCGAACAGTAAGATGAGACGTTTCTTACACATATCACTGTTATATCATACATTAGTTTGCAGAACTCATGCGAAGTAGGCACCCAACTAGAGGTAGGATGA
Source organism: Topomyia yanbarensis (assembly GCF_030247195.1). Classification (NCBI taxonomy): domain Eukaryota; kingdom Metazoa; phylum Arthropoda; class Insecta; order Diptera; family Culicidae; genus Topomyia; species Topomyia yanbarensis. Next base: position 383,943,500 of record NC_080672.1, read on the forward strand.
ACACAGTTTCGAGTTCTGCACGAATAATACTTCGAATAAAATAGTGCAAACAGAATCAATAAAATTAATATAACATAGAAACTAAATAAAATGAATGAACTGGAAAAAATTAATAATATCAAAAAATAGGAAACGAAACAAAATGAATAAAATTTATGAAATGAATAGAATAAATAATATGAACGAAATGAATTAAATATATGAATTGAAAAAATGAATGAAATGAAGGAATTGACAAAAGAGCAAAATAAAAAGATAAATTAAATGAATAGAATGATTAGAATAAAAAAAATCAAACATTGAAAACAATATGTGTAATATTAATAAAAGCAGAAAAATAAAGTAAAATAATTCGAATTTGTATAATGGAGAAAGAAGAAAAAATAAACGCAATAAATTAAAATCAATGACTGAAATGAAAAAAAAAAACTAAGAAATATTAAAACAGTTATCACATAATTATAATAAATTAATTTATTCCAAATTAATAACACGGTGCTACAGTGATTTTGAGCTTTTCAAGAGACCTAGTATAAGTTGTAGGATGCGTCAAATGCAATACAAAAAATTGTTTGAGAAATCTTGTATACCACCAAAATCTTTATTTATAGAAAAAAAAACACTTTTAGGGACTTTCGGCACTAAAAATCTAGCTACGCTATTTTTTTCAGCCTATTTGTGATTTTTCAACATATTTGGATAGAACAAAAATAGACCTTTTCAACACTATACTAAATGATCCTGTTTTGTAAAAAATAATGTACAATTTTGGACAACGATATGAAAATCGCCAATTTTTCGAGATTTTTTCATGAAGAACATGCGAATGGTTCAACATTTTTCCAAAGGTAGGTTCTAGTTCTAGTGATGCTTGATCATAGAAATCGGTCGGAAGATGACAAAATTATTCATATTATTGCTGTGGTGTAATGCTGATCACAGTAGCAATGCTACATAAGTCCCTTGAGAGTCATGGGAGACAATTCCTAATTTATGCAAGCTCGAATAACTCTGCTATTTCTAAACCGATTTAGATGATCAAAATATCTTTGGAAGCGGATTTAAATGCGCTTTCGAATTGTGATTAGAATTAGTATGTGCCTTTGGAAAAATATTGATCCATTGGCATGTTTTTCATGAAAAAATCTAAGAAAATATAAAATTGTTGTCTATAAATCGTAATTTTTTTTACAAAACAGCATCATGTAGCATACCGTGAAAAGGTCTATTTTTATTCTTTCCAGTAATATTAAAAAATTGGAAATCTTCTGAAAAATGGAAGCGCATCTAATTTTTTATTATTATGTTAAATTAAAGGCAATTGAATGCCCTTTCGGTCGTTTGAACATTTTGTTTTAGTACGACTACTGATTCTGGCGTTATTTACGAGTTTATTGAATTTTTTGCAGAATGGGAATTTTTTAGTTTCTCTGGGTCAACTTATTGAACCGCCTCGATTCCAATTTTTTCTAAGGCTTGTTTCATAATATATGAGAACTGTCAGAATTCTGTTAAACAAGTAAACTGAAGAATTTTGAAAGAATTTAATCAGAGGTATACTCGAATTCGCTTATCCAAATGATTCAAGATTTCTGATAACAATAATTTCAGGCTCAGTGGAGTGAAGTCATAAAAAATTGGCATTAAAAATACGCATAATATTTACATGTGTCATACAGACGTACAAAATACGTTGTAAGCTGCGCGCCCCACAACGCCCTGATACATATATCGGAAACTTATGACGAAGCCATATTTTAAATGCTGGCACTAGCTTCACGAATGATGACTTATTTACCTATTTCGAAAACTTTTGCTCTACTAACAATTTATTTTATGTTATTAAAACATCTATAAGATCGTAATTTGAAATTATATTGGATTCACATTGGCTTCTACAAAGTACCGTACTAGTCCACAAAACTTCAATATACTAGTATACATTACGTAAGACATCTAACTGTAATTGCAAAATATTATACGCCCTACAAATCTTTCTGAAGTTCAGACTTTCAGGTTTTAAACGTAAAATAAGTCATGTTCGACGTCCTACATAGTTTAAAACACGAACTGTTAGATGTTGTAGGAAGGAAAATAAATTTATAGTTTTACAAATTATCAATTTTATAATATTTGGCATACGTAGTATCACATATATCTACGGATTCGTATAGTTTGTATTAACATTGTACAAAGCACATTTGAGCAGCTAGCGTTTTAAAATACGAATTTTATGACATGTGAGGATTTAGTTTACAACGAATTTTGTATGATAAAAGTGTTATTTTATGTAATAGGTTTGTAAATATGACACGCAGTATTGCATACCAATCACTCGATGATTCAGCATAACTTCATTGCATCTGAAATTATTGTTATCAGTTGTCGAGACTCATTGGGCTAAACAAGGTCGAATACTACCCCGGATTAAATTCTCTCAAAATTCTTCATTTTATTTGGTTAACAGAGTTTTAACAGACAAATCATATATTGTGAAGCAAGCCCAAGAAAAAAATTGGAATCAAGACGGTTGAATAATTTAACCCAGACAAACTCAAATATTCTCATTCGACAAAAGATTGAATAACTTTCACAATTTCCATCCGATTTAAACTTATAGTTGCTTATTTTCTTAAAAATATAATTTTTAGGATTGCTTTATCTTGCCCAAAATTTTAACCAAACGTTCTTTTTTTTAAATTAAATAAAAGTTCAATAAACTCAATTAATAAAAAGTTCAATAAACTTGTAAATAACGCCAAAACCAGTAGTCGCACTAAAGCAAAATGTTCAAACGAACAAAAATGCATTAAAATACCTTCAATTAAACATAACAATATTTCATATCGATGAACTACAACCGTAGATATTTGGATTTTACTGAACGTACTTTTTATTTTAAAGGTGAAATTCATTTTTGTACTTTAACTCGAAAACTGTGCTACTGTAATTTTTTTTGGACTTCATTTTCGGATTCAGCATACAATTTTACATCAGAAATGATGTTCAAATGTTGAAGTTCATATCTTTTATAAAACCGGTGATCAAAGAATAATAATAATAAACGAATTTGTATATCCGAAGAAATTGTCAAAATAGTAACCGAAAATCAGTACAGAAAAATAATCTTTTCAGTTCAAACAATCGCATCTCGACAATTTGTCAACCAATTTAATTTTACTTACACCATTCGCACAGCTTGTAGACTTGTAATGTGTGTGCTAGATAGTAAATTTTCAAAAACGTCTATTTTTTGAGGTTTTAGTTTGTCTGATTTGCAAAATGCGCGCCATCGTACGGTAGAGTTAAATTCTTTGACACTTGTTTAGTTTTACGGTATGAAATGTAACAAGTTTACTCAATAGTTCTACATATTACATATGGATATTTTTATATCAAATTATTTATATTAACTTAGAGAAAAACAATGTTGTAAGTTACAAAATAATAGTGGGTGATAGGAACGATTCAGTAAAAACGTAGAAGTTAAGATTTTTTAAAATATTCTTCACATAACTTTGAATTTAAAGCGATGACCTACATTTTTTCATACACCATTCGAATCAAAATGATGGCGGCTGTAATTTCTGAAAGATCAAATTTTAATATTTCCTCAAAAAGTATACAAAAATACGTAGAAGTACAGAAATTTCTTTTAGTTAGCCAATAACTTCGTATTCAAGGCCTACACAGCGATTTATACACAAATCGATGGTAATTGATGGCAGCTACAATTTCTGAAAGATTTCTTTCATTTTCGCAAAAAGTAAACAAAAATACGTAGAAGTACATAAATTTCATTTACATGACAAATAACATAGAATTCAAACAGATGGTAGTTGATGACGGTTACAAATTTCGAAAAAAAATATTTATGTATTTTCAAAAAATGAACAAAAAATTCGCAGAAGTACAGAAATTTCATTCAGTTAGCCAATAACGTTGAATTTTGAACGATGAACTATTCTTTTTCATACATCAAATGATTGTAATTGATGGCGGGTACAATTTCTGAAAAAAAACAAATTTTTATATTTCTCAAAAAGTACTCAAAAATACGGAGAAGTACAGAAATTTCATTTAGTTGGCCAATTATTTCGAATTCCAAGCGTTGATCTCCACTTTTTTATACACCAATCGATGGTAATTGATTTTGGCTACAATTTCTGAAAGAATTTATATTTTCTCAAAAAGAACGCAAAATATGTAGAAGTACACAACGTTCATTTATATGGAAAAGAACGCCAAATTCAAAGCAACAACCTACAGCTTTTTATATACCAATCCACAGCGGTCCAGAATGTGAATACAGCAGGAATTTTAACTTTTTGCTAAAATTAAATGACTTAGCCTTACAATATGTTTAGCAAAGTTGTTGTACCTTGCAAGGCCCTTCTTTTTGTTTAAACAGAAGCAAGGGTGGTTCTAATTTTAGCAATATTTATAATTGAACTTTTTAACGGTTCGAGATAGAGATTGACTGTCTTTGACGAAGCTGTAGAGCAACGTACATTAGACAAATTTTCTGAAGACACACAAGCTCTAATTTTTATACTTTCCATTGCACGAGAAATCCAAATGAAAGCTTTATGGTGTTCCTTAAAAAAGGTTTTATTTCTATAACTTTTGTAGTTTTTATTTCTCACTAAAACTCCCTTTGGACAACTTGAAGATTCTTTTAGGGCGCATAATTATAATTTGCTTTAAAACACCAACTACTCAACTTGTTTCGTTTCAAAGTTATAAGAGCTTTTATATAAAAAATATAACTTTTTCAAATAGCATTAATGTAATTAATGTTACAAAAAACTTATACAGTTTATTTGTACTTGTTTTTGGGGCTTTGTAGTAAAAAGTATATGTTTATACCATTCTAACGAGATAAGCTAGAGGTTCAGTATATTAAGACAAATTGTTATCGTTTATAATATCTGAAAGTATTTCTAATGTGATCTTAATGAAAACACCCTAATTTTTTTGATAGATTTCTTGTAAAAAGTTTTAGTGTCTCCGAAAAGATTTTTTAAAATTTGATTTCCTTCAATTTTCTGGAAGATAGCGAAACTCTATGTCGAACCATTAAAAAGTTAATTTCCTGATTTAAAATAAATTAGAACCACCCAATCCAACATTTAAAATAATAGAAAAGTATTATAAAGCGCAATATTTTATCATGAAAACAAAACTATATTTTTAATCTTTAATTCTTAACATATTACAAAGAGTCAATTTGTGAAAAACTAAATTTTTAATATAACTTTTTCAGTTTTCATTTTTTCCAACCTATCCTCAAATGTTTTTCAGAGTTTTTGAAGACAACCATTTTTTCTACTAAATTAAAACTCTAGCTTCTATTATTCAGAAGATATAAGCACTTGATATATCAAAAATAGATTTGTTTAAATCAATTTTATTAAATTTTAAAAAATATCGCGTTCGCCATTTTTGCTCAATTATATCTCTAATAATGACCTTATTTATAGTTGAAAAACAATTTTCTTTTGTTTGCTCCAATGAGTGATATTGTTATTAAAAAAAATCCCTTTTTTGGCGAAAAAGTGCTCATAAATTTTCAACGAAAATAGTTAGATATGTGGTAACAAATTATTCGCTTTAAAACAATCTTAAATTTGTCTGAAGACTGCTTCAATTTTAAATCAATACCGAAAAAGTTATTTGAATAAAACAGTCTTTCTAAGAAACACCCTAACCTCCGACTTTAAATTTGTTGCAAATAAAAATGTATGACAGATAGAACTCTCATGTCTTCAGCAAACTTTTCCAAAGTTTGTCGTTCTACAACTTCACTGAAAGTCGTTTGGCTCTAGCTAGAATGATTAAAAAGTTAATTTTTTGATCTTGGTAAAATTAGAACCACCCTAACTGTTGTTTGAACAAAAGAAGGGGCTCATTATCTACGAAACCTTCTCCGAAGACTTAATAAGGCTAAGTTGTTTAGTTTTAGTAAAATATCAAAATTCCTGATAAATTTGCATTCTGGACCACTGTGCAACCGTTTGAAGTTGATTTCGGCTAAAATTCCTGAAAGAACCTTTTTTTATATTTTCTCAAAAATTAGGTATTAGATAATACAATGCATATAATGCCACCTAACGGCAAAAATGCGAGCTAGTGGGTTTTCTATATGTAAATTGTCGAAAAATCGCATACAAAATTCAGGCACATTGGTCCGGTAGCTACACTTGTCCGGTTTACTTCAAATTTGGTGCAAGTACTTCTTGTGGGACTAGGAATCGACTCCGATTAAGCTTTCAAAAATTCAATATTTTTTTCTGGGCAGTCTAATATTCACTTTCCAGTTAATATGCATTTATAAGAATTGGTGAAACGTGAAAGATCTCATATTACAAATGCAACAAAGAGAGCATTTGCATGTGTTGAGATTGCCGTTTAGGGAACTTGTTCTTGGTACCATATTAGTATTGCCCGTGTTCCTGCTGAAGCCCTTTTTAATGCCGTAAAGGAAATACGACCTAAATTAGTTATAAGAATGTCTCCTAACAAATTTGGAATGATTTGCAGCCTTCGACAAAATTGTAGTCTATAATATAAACATTCCTTTTGTAGCGATTTTTGATGAATTCTGTGGCATGTACAAAACATGCAGTGCTTCCAATTTCTTCATTTGCCCTATCGTTTTCGTCTTCTTTCAGTAATATCAACCGTGGAGGATCCGATTGAAGGTTGGACTGACAACGTGTACGGCCTGAATGGCGTTCTGGTCGGATTCGGCAGTGGAGTTCTGCATGTTCTGCACGTTAACACCCATTACCACATCGATATCGTTCCGGCCGATTTCGTGGTAAACTCCAGCCTAGCCGTTGTATGGTACACCACGAAACATCGAAACCAAAACGCGATATCGTGTGAAAACGTGTTCAACTGTACGACTCGATCCGATAACCCGTTTGTATTCGGGGACGTGTATAAGTACTCACGGATGTACAAAGAGGAAATCCCAGCAGTGCAAACGCTGTGGTATCCGACATGTACCTTGACGAGTTCGGCTACTAAAAACTACATCCTGCAATTATTTTATCACTTCCTGCCGGCAATGATCTTTGATCTGGTGGCCAGATTGAACGGGATAGAACCGAAGTAAGTTTTTGAGTTTCTGCGCTGAATTGCCGCTGACGATTGAATTTTATGGTGTTTAATTTCAGAGTTTTGTTCCTGTACCGCAAAGTGCGGCAATTCAGCGATGTCATCACGTTCTTCACCACCAACGAGTGGATTTTCCTCAATGACAAAATGCGCAAGGTTCACGATAGCATGCTACAGGAAGATAGGGAGTTTTTCGCTGCAGATGCGAAGAACCTGAAATGGAGCTATTTCTTTCACACTTATCTACTTGGCCTGCGAAGGTATATCCTCCGGGAGAGTCTCAACAATCTGGAACAAGCCAAGAAGAAGTATTTAAAGCTTAAAATAGCTCATGGTTTTCTGCTTGGCTTCATATACTCTGTCTTTTTGGTAATAATTTATTTTGTCTTTAGGAGATTTTTGTTAAGGTGTGGATTCTAGAAAATTAGCGATGTTTTGTATTTTTAATGTGATAAGAATACAGAAAATAATAAAAAAGAGGCACGAATTTCAAAAACCCCGCACGTCGAAAAAAATTATACTGATTGCGGCTCTGGATGCAAAACACCTACTAACGATCAATGATTTCCATTCAAATATCACACCTTCACATCTCTACTGTATTAAAGTCAACTGTAAAAATTCCCCTGGAATTGACTGCAGATCGGTGCGAATACGGCCTGTGGCACAATAAACTCGACTCCATCACCAACGCGAATGTCTACAATCTGCCTGCAGCACACACCGTCAACACGCGGACATTCGGTTTGATGTTTTCCTGCTCAACTCAAACGGACGGGGCTCTCGCTCGACACTAATGAACTACCTAGTTCAACTCTAACTGGGAATGGTAGAAAAAATCATCCCGGCTTGCTTTCGCGTTACACCTCGCAGCTGCGCCCGTTCTACGAGATGAATGTGGATAGGACGAGATTACCATCAGCAGCGAGTTCCATCCGCGGTGGTGGAAATCGCACACCTTTGTTTTACACCGTTGTTGGATTGTTGTTTTCTAGTTTTTGTGGGTAAACAGTCGGTGGCTTTGAAAAAGACAATCGTTGAACGATGACGTTGAAAAGTGACGGTAAGTACTCAGCACGCAGTGCTCGGTCTTCAAAACATTCGCGGAGCGTAGATTGGATTTTTGAAATCGTGCATTTTCTACGGCACGAAGCTTAAGAAAATTCGGAAACAAATTGTTCATAGTTCTGTTTTAGCTTATTTTGTATCAGTTTTCTAAAATTGTACACTGACACCTCCATTCACGAACCAAACGGGGGTTGATAAATTGAACTGGTTCATAACAAATGGTTCGTTATTTGGGATTTAGGTCGTTTAAACAGTTCGCTTTACATTTTTATTAAAATCCATTGGTTAAGCCATATTATCGATAACCCTAACAATATGGTTATTTTTTAACGGATTTAAGACGCAAATAATAAAAATGGATGCTTGACACAATTTAGAAGTTCAACCGGGCAACTTCCGGTTAAGCAATATTCTCGATAACTCAAACAATATGGAAGTTTTTGGAACGGGCTCCTCCAGTAGATGATAAAAATGGTTGTTTGACGCCATACAAGATGACGACTTCCAGTTGAGCAAAATTCTCTTCAACTCAAACAATATGGGTATTTTTGGAGTGAATATCAAAAATAGAAGATAAAAATGGATATTTGACACCATTTTGAATTGCAAAATGCCGACATCCGCTTGAACAATATTCTCGATAATCCAAACAATATGGGTAGTTTTGGAACGGGCTTGACAAGCAGATGATGAAAATAAAAGTTTGGCGCTATTTCGAAATCCATGATTGCTACTTCCAGGTGGGCGACTTTCTGTATAACTCTAAGGGACCATTCATAAATTACGTAACGCAAAGATGTCACAAATTTGTCTATCCCCAACTTCAAACAATTTCTTCACAATTTGTTTTTTTTTCAGTGAAAATATGTTACGTTACGCTACGTGTTACATTCTAGCTTACTCCTCCTCACCCATATGTCACAACCAGTGCTGCAAAATTTCAAAATCAGTACCTATTTTTGCTTGTATTTACCGAAACAAACATTCAGATTCACCGCCTCCCTTATTCATTTACTTTTCAACTGACTGAAATTTCATGCAGAATCGAATGCTTAGGTGCGGAGGAAATATAAATTCCTTCGCCAATCACAGCATTCATTTGTTATTATGTGGACAGTTTGAAAGCAGATAGCAGCAGATCTTCTACATTTTCGAACATAAGTGAACCGCGTAATCTATATCTGGTGCACTTTTGCTCAATAATCCCTCTCACAGCTAGCATAGAAACAAAACTCAGCTTGCTTCTGAAACCGAGCATGTCCGAATCGGAATGCGCTGTGTCGGGAGAACGAACCAAAAATTTCATTCATCGCGGCGGGCATGAATTGATTTTTTTTCTCTTTCAAGATCACGCAGGGACGTTAATTTTTTTAAGTCCTGGTCAAACATATCACAATTTGTCTACCCCTCGCTCCTGAAAGCGTTGCGTAATTTATGGTGGTCCCTAACCATATTTGACTCAAGGTACTTTTAAATAGAATTGACGAGTAAATGACATAAATCGATAAGTAACGTCGTATAGCATACGCATAAGTGATCACTATACAGTAATGACCCGTTTTTATTAACCTATCGAAAAATTTTGGTTGACAAAACGGAAGAGTTGATAGAATGGAGATTTTTTTGTATCCTCATTTTTCCATCCAACATGATTAGAAGCAAGCTGAGAACTACCTAAAGTTGCCAGTTGGCATAAAAATTAGACCTAATGGCCTATCAGTGCAATAAATAGTATTTAGCCGAACCGTCCGACAGCAGTCTAATCCAACTTCCAAGCATAGGATCGATCTTAAATTTTGCAGATAGACTCATTTTGAAGGACAATGTATTATGTGAACGAAGTTTAACAGTTCTTCTCCCTAAAAATGCGATGCAGAAATTTTTCTTTGATTAATTAGACCTAGCGTTGGTGGTTCACTGCCATTCTACGACCACGTTCCAAAATTAACAACTAAGAAAAGCGCGATCATGCGCCGGGTACTTGGACGCCAGGTCTCAGTTAAAGGATTCCCTTCGGGCCCGAGGTAGACCACCCAATGTCCCAGTCCGAGATATACTGGCAAATCGTGATTTCCCCTATATGTCCCTTATTTATACTTTCATAAAAACGACAAATATCCCAATTTAGCCCCTCTCTTTTTATTTCTCGTTTTAGAAGCTTTCTCTTGCCTTGTGGGACCGATCAGCTCCAGACTGCAACTATGTAACCGCCGTCGCACTTACCACTACGGAAACTGAAGCGAGAGCGACTCAAGGTCCGATGACTTTTGAAGGATTCCCCGCGGGTCCGAAGAATACCATCCGCCAATCCGACCTACTAGACTGAGGCGGTAATCTTTCGCTGATCTCCCGTTTGAGCGAAAGTTGCAAGTTTTGCTCTTCTCTCCCGGTCACCTTCTACGCTTTCTCTCCCCTGTCCTTGATGCAACTGCTTCTACAGCCCCCCTCTGAATATCTTGACCAAGCATAAGTCTCCGCTAAAAAAGTTCAAATTTGTATTCTGTATTCCTAGTTTTAAGATAGTTGTAATTTTACCACTTTGTTAAAACTATTGTCCCCCATCTTGTAAATAGAATTGTATCCCTAGTCTTAAAACACCTGCGAATTTTCTCATAAATATTTGTTCCCCCTTTTGTGTACCAAACTATATTGTTAGTTTTAAGATAACTGTAAATATTTCCTAAAAATTATTACTATTGAATTCCTTGTTTTAAAATTTTTTCATAAAAAAAATCTTTCGCCCCCTCTCTTGTATATAGAATCTTATTTCTAGTCTTAAGATAGCTGTAAAATTTTTCCTTTTTAAAAAAATATTTCAACATTGTAACCTCCTAGTTTTAAAATATACAAAATGTAAAAACAAAAGAATTTGGCACCGCCAAGCTAACGCATTTGTGCCTATCAAATAAACGAAATGAATAAAAAAAAAAAAAAAAAAGCGCGATCGATAATGAAAACTTTATTAGCGATCTAAAGAGAAACGGTGCATTAAATAAAGCTTTACATTTGATTTCATTCCAATGTTCTCGATGTAATTAGTCCAGTTTATCATCAGAAAAATTCAATACTTAAGTTTTTACGAAACATGTTTAGTGCACGGAAAAAAATGTCCCCAAAATCGTAAATAAAGTGACATGAATTCTGGAACAATCACGGTTTTACGTTACGAAAACAGGATCATGAACAAAAATCATGTGCTTTATAATTATGTTCAATTTCCCTTCAGTAACGCCCGCATAACGCTTTTATTCTAATGTGGAAACATTTGTTTTTGTTTTGTGAACTTCAGTCACGGTTGTCACCATGTCACTACCAAATCGATTTTCCGTACGTCAACTAGTTCACAACTTTATGAATATTATTCATAAAACCAAAGGTTAACTCATGATGTTGTTCATAGATTTAGGAACATTAGTCCACAAAATCAAAACATTCTGGATATTTTCTCGTGAACTAGTTCACGAAACTGGGAATTTTATTCATTAATCCCTTCAATCCTTGTGAACTAATTCACGATTCCTACTATATTAGTCACGATCTTGTATCCGTGCTCGTTAAATAGTTCACAAAATCATGCAATATTTTTCATGTATTCGTGAACTAATTCATGATTTCTAGTATAATAGTCACGACGGACCATGCGTGCCAATGAAATAAATCACAAAATCATAAAATATTTTTCATGTATTCGTGAACTGGTTCATGAATCCTAACATAACAGTCACTACTTACCATTCGCAATTGTGAAATAGTTCACGAAATCATAAAATATTATTCATGTATTCGTGAATTGGTCCACGATTTCTAGTATACGTTTGACAATTCGTGCTCGTCAAATAGTTCAAAAAATTATGAAATATTATCCATGGATTCGTGAACTAGTTCATGATCCATAGTATATGATTTAGGGAAACATGGGGAGACTTGACCAGATTTTCAGCTAAAACTGCATAAATCTCTAAAAAAAGCCTTCAATCCCTCAAAAGTCATTCAGATAAAATGCGCAAAGCTATTGCGCGTCTTCATGATTTTTTGCAGAATTTTTAATTTAATTTTTGAAAAATTACCAAAGTTTTTCTGTGATCGTTTTTTTCTGGTCAAGTCTCCCCATTGCGGGGAGACTTGACCAAGGCGTGGGGAGACTTGACCAAGAGAATTTTGAAAAATCATAACAAAAAATAATGGCATAAAACATACTGTAATTATTTTTTTTCCTATTGTCGAGATTCTTAGGTAGCAGTAAAAAATATAAAAGAGTTGCACTAGATAAATTTTGATTTTTTAATGCATTTCTGTTTAAGGATTAACTGTACTGCTTGCATTGCATGTTCACACGTCACGAAATCAATCCTACTGTTTCTAATTTTGTTAAAATATTAAGACTTATGTTTGGGGTGGGATTTTTTTATGGCATGAATAACATTAACAGTAGATACCAAAGCATAATAAATATCAGGAATTTTGTATCTTTCTTCAGCTGATCGCTACTTGGTCAAGTCTCCCCATAAAATCTTGGTCAAGTCTCCCCAACATTAGTTATTGCGTTCAATATCATGCAATTTCTAGTAATAACTATTCCAATGTTCCAGTTTATGTTAAATCATTTCACTGCTTCACAAGGATTAAGATGGTATATTAGTACATTAATAGTAATTAGTAGTCGAGTAGATATGTCCATACAAAGTTTGATAAAAAATTATATCATTTAATGCAAATTTATTAATCACGTAATATTTTCTGCAAGGAAAGGATTTTTCACTCCAAACTTTTAAAATTACCTTAAGGGATCGAAACAAGTATAAAAATATTTTTGAAAAAATTTTAAGAATCGAATAGAAGACGCCATAGCCGAAAATAGAATTTTGCGCTTGGTCAAGTCTCCCCATGTTCCCCTACGATATATTTTGTGTGCTTGTAATATTTAAAATGTATTCCTAATCATTCTCAATTTCATGCAACATGGTAATGAAATGAATGGTAATGAAATTTGGGTAATATTCGTGGAATCACTTTTGTTCCATGCACTTTTTCATGAAATGTTCAGCTGCTAGCGGCCAGTAATCGGTGCAAGCAGTAGATATAAGAAAACTATTAGGGCCTCGAACAACGTTATTCATTTGATCAGGTTAAGTGTGATGTCTTGTCACCAGTCAAATTGAAAAGTAAGCTCTATAATAAAATATCAGGATAACGTGAACAGAAATTACAAAAATCGTGACTAAGATTTTGAAATCATGAACATAAACCCCACTATTCGTTACAAAAATGTCAATAATCGTAACTAAGATCCTGAAATCAAGAATATAAATAAATTTAAATCTCTACTCGTGACTAAAATATCACGACAACATAAATAAAAATCGCGAGAATCAAGGCAAAGTTTCTGAAATCATGAACATATATCACATTACTCGTGATAAAAATATCAAAAATCGTGACTAAGATCCTGCGATCATGAACATGAATCACTCTACTCACAACTAGAATATTACGATAACGTGAATAAAAATTACGAAATGCGCGACTATGTTCCTGAAATCATGAAAGTAAATACCGCCAGTCTGACAGAAAAATCCGATAGCAAACTCATGAATGTGTTGAGAAATCACAAAAATCGCGAATAAACTCCTGAAATCATGAACATCGTTTGACTGTCGGCTGTGTATTCCCAAATTATGAAGAAGAATCATAGCAAAAACTAAACATGTCTAGGGAACAACAACAGTAACCCAACCAAACATTTGAATGTAACGCCATGTATATACTTGGGGTGAACTAGTTTTTTAGAAACACAAATAGTTTCATGAATACGAGGTTTATTATTCACAATTTCAGGAATTTGGTTACGATTTTCGTAAATCGTTCAGTTCACGAAATCATGTTCATGAATTTATGAACGGATTTTTTTTCCGTGTGGGAAAATCTGGTATTTTTTGGGTTTCTCGTCATCAAATGAAATTTTCCGTATCAGATTTAAAAGTGTTTGGAATAGGCACAAGTATTTTATAGAGATGGGCGCTTTGAGCCTGGGTCTGTGACTTTCGACTGACGTGGTCAATTCTTGGTTTTTTTTATTTCGATTATAGAGGTTTTAACCTTATAGTCATTCGCATCTTGTCGGGTTAGGAAAATTTCTTTATAAAAATCTCTAACCCTATGTGCGGAGTTGGGAGTCGAGCCCAGGCGAGCTGCGTACAAGGTAATCGATTTACCAACTACGCTATGCCCGCCCCCGTGGCCATTTCTCGTTGGTTTGGACTAGTTGGTTTGTTCCTACTTACAAGGATGACATAGGAGATAACAAAAGAACCGGTGTTCACAGAGAGTCCGCCAAAATAGTACTCAAGGGAGAGCAAGGTGTTGAAAGGAGAAAGTTTAGAAAAGCGTGGAAGGATCATATATGCAAGCTTAGAGCTCACCGGCGACTTAACCCTTTGTCTGCTACCGTAGTGGTCAAGGTCTTTTGGCATTAGAAATGCGAATCACCTGAGTCTACGGCATGTCCGAACAAGCGTAAAGTAACTTGTTACTTCATGCTGTCGGAACCGACAAAAAGTTAAGTCACGGTAAACTTCCACACTAAGCATTTGCGACGTTGAAACTCATTGAATGAGCCAGTTTTGTTTGTTCCCTCACCAATTGCCTGCCTGAGTGATTTTATTTTATCGACTATTGTGACTGTCTCAGCGTGTGTGACAATATGGTCACATGTGTTGCTGATTTGCACGGTGTCGGCAGCTTTCACCCAACGCTGCAACGATGAATCCCCATCACGGTAAGTTCTATTTTTACCATTTTTTTGTTAACCATTTTTGTTAACGACCTATTGAGTTAATTTGTCAACAGTTTTTTCGGCATTTAATTAGCAACTGTTGACAAATTAACTCAATAGGTCGTTAACAAAAATGGTTAACAAAAAAATGGTAAAAATAGAACTTACCGTGATGGGGATTCATCGTTGCAGCGTTGGGTGAAAGCTGCCGACACCGTGCAAATCAGCAACACATGTGACCATATTGTCACACACGCTGAGACAGTCACAATAGCCGATAAAATAAAATCACTCAGGCAGGCAATTGGTGAGGGAACAAACAAAACTGGCTCATTCAATGAGTTTCAACGTCGCAAATGCTTAGTGTGGAAGTTTACCGTGACTTAACTTTTTGTCGGTTCCGACAGCATGAAGTAACAAGTTACTTTACGCTTGTTCGGACATGCCGTAGACTCAGGTGATTCGCATTTCTAATGCCAAAAGACCTTGACCACTACGGTAGCAGACAAAGGGTTAAGTCGCCGGTGAGCTCTAAGCTTGCATATATGATCCTTCCACGCTTTTCTAAACTTTCTCCTTTCAACACCTTGCTCTCCCTTGAGTACTATGGCTCTAAATATTGAAAAATATACTTCACCTTCCAGTCCCTTGCTAATTAAATGCCGAAAAAACTGTTGACAAATTAACTCAATAGGTCGTTAACAAAAATGGTTAACAAAAAAATGGTAAAAAAAAAAAAAAAAAAAAAAAAAAAAAAAAATAATCCGCCAAAATAACCTTAGGTTTTGATTTTGTTTATAGTTTGGCAAGAACTAAAACTTAATTAAAACGCAATATTACTAAGTACACAATACTACTTTATATGGAATCTCCCAATTGTTAGGTTTTCCGCGGATAGTATGCCAGTGTATTAGTTTATCATGAAAACAGATAGCCTTGATTGCTTTTGAAAATTCAAGAAAAATGAGATTCTAAATCATAAATTACCATAAATAGGACAAAAATTGAGTAAACTACGCTACACATGCGTAGGACCAAATACTTTGATTGAATACAATTGATCATAAAATCGGGAGTTTGTAAAACGGGTCAAAACTGTATCTACTTCATGATTATCCCATTTCGAAAATATCTATATTTTTAAGGTTATAGAGATATCTTAACCGGAATTTGCCATCCTGGATTTCAAAATGGCTCCATACATTGATTTTCGTCAACTCCATTCCTAGAACATTGTTGAGGCTACAGTGATTTTTTCCAAACCGGAGGTCGCCATCTTGGATTTCAAAATAGCTTTAAACTTCGATTTACGTAATCTATACGTCAATGCCATTCCGAAAATCCCAGTATTGTTGAGGTTCTAGAGAATATAACTAAAATTTCAAAATGGCTCCTGACATCGATCTTCGTCATTTATTCGTCTACCCCATTCCGAAAATATCCAAATTGTAGAGAATTTATCTAAATAACCACCTTGAATTTCAAAATGGCTGCAGACATCATTTTCCGTCATCTACTCGTTAACCCCATTCCGAAAATACCCATATTGTTGAGGTTATGGAGAATTTAGCTAAGTCAGAAGTCGTAATCCTCAATTTCAAAATGTCTCCAGACATCGATTTTCGTCATCTACTTGTTTACCCCATTCCGATAATATCCATATTGTTGAAGTTATCGAGAAATCGCCATCTTGGATTTCTAAATGGTTTCAGTCATCGGTATCTGTCATGCACTCGTCAACCCGTTCCAAAAATACATTTTATACTTTTGAAGTAGAATGCTTCTAACGTTTCAATCTAGGGGTCCCGATTCAAAGCTTCTGCTGAGATATTTTCCCAGTCTTCAAATGCGAATAACTTCCGTTGTACTGATCGAAATCGCTTTATTTTTGCACTATCTGATCGGAAATATGTGCACGTATATTGTATTTGATTCTGCGAAATTTAAAGATTACTATAAATAACGAGAATGATGTATTTTGTGAACGTGGTAATTATCTGCGCAGATTGGTCCGCACAATTCTACCAAGCGGGTTGCTAGCACTGCCCCTTTACCATCAAATGAACCGAGACGCACGAGAAAAGCGGCACATAAGGAAAAATCGTCAGTTTGCCTTTTGACCTCGTAGTAGTTGCTAAGTTTCGTTAGCTCGAAGCAATATATTCCATGACTGCCGCCAGGCTTCATTTCAATGATGTACAGATACCACAGAAAAAAAAGCAGAACGCTCTTTCTTCGCTAAATAAACGAATTTCAAGTGTTCGCTGGCGGTGAGAAAAACTCCGCTCTCTTGCTCTTTTAATTATGTGTGGAGTTCTCAAATGAATTCACCACGGTACACTCCAGAGTTCACTGCGGTAGGTGTATATACTGGACTCCAGTATGTACAATACACCCACCGCAGTGCACTCTGGAGCGCGCCGTAGTGAATTTATCTGAGAACGTCACACATAATTAAAATACCAGTAACTGGAGTGTATAATGGAGTGTGCTCTTCGGTTAGTTTTCTTCTGGAAAGCGGTAGTGTGGGTGCGATTGACGAATTGATTAGTACTGGTTATAGCGTTGTGTGAAGGAGATTATGTTGTTTTATTGAAATTTAAGTTTCTGCTGATGGTTTGATACTCGGGGTAAACTGGGTAAACGTTTCACATATCTTCGTATATGCTGCTATAAGCACAGTTTTATAACGATCCGTAGAGCCAGATTAATTGTATAACATGTGAATAACGGGATTTTCATTTTACTTATTTTATTTGCGAATTTTACAGCTCAACAAGTGAAATTTCCCGTCAAACGTAATGTCCTGGTACTGCATTCGTTGTCGGTTATTATCATACGTGAAAATTGAAGGGTTATTGCGTAGAAACCTGGTTGGTTAAGGTTTCAAAATATTATAATATATTTTATGTGTTTTAAAGTGGCCTATTGTATATGTATATAACCAAGTTTCTATTTCATTAGTTCTCATCGCCTTAATCAGAACTCGTTTGGGGTTTTGCTTAGAAGAACAAATAGTGTTTTCGTTTTGGAGCTAGCGTCAATCTGGCGCTATCTTAGTCCTGTCACTAAGTTAGTGTCGGATTCTGATGAGACGAAATCGAAGCGAAAATTCCTAAACTATTATAGTTATAGGTTTTGTTACCTTAACGCGCAAATGTGGTTTCCTCCTTAGTGGAGAAAACAAGTTTTCACCTACATTTATCTCCATTAGGAAGAAGTATAGCATAGAACATCAAAACTGTTGGAGTCGCATGGCGAGTCAAAAGTTTAGTAATATTGTGGAATAATTCAAACTTGAAACTAAATATTGAAATCAGTTGTTAATGAAAAAATGAACTTGCGAACCATTACGAATACTGCTATAATTTTGAGCGGCCATGCAAGGAAAACAGTTAGATTTTTCCGAAATGATTTTTGTGAACGAGTTTACTGGAACTTAGTTGGTTAATACAAACTGTTTCTCTTTTATTTCTTGTACATATTTTTTTCGTAACTCATGTTCGGGAAATGTTTCAGGCTTCTGCCAGGATAACACATTAATAGCGTTCTGTGCCTAGTACAGGTACAATAAAACAACTTTGGTATTTAATAAACAGATACAAGCGATATGATAGTAATGTGCGCAAAAATTTCGTATAGGCATTTTAGTCAGATTAAAGTAAGTTTCAATACTCATAATAGAAATATTTCATGCAGTCCCCCAAAAAGCTGATTTTCATTTAAGAAATAATATTAACAGGATATCAGAGGTCATTGGTATGTAAATAATCATCTGCACAACGAACGGTCAATAAACATCTACCCTGGGGAACCAAAAATAATTTTTTTCCGCACACCAGAATGCTTATCTAAATGTAAAACCCGACATGGAAAACAGATTCCAGATTAGAAGAATTATTGCTAACGGCGAGCGCGATAATCGAAAATCTGTTGATCATGCCGGGATTTAATATTTAGATAACCTTGTTGTTTTCCGGGATAAATTTTGATTTTCCGTTCCCCAGGGTAGATATTTATTAACCTCGAAATAAAAACGCACAAAAAGTGAACGATTCGTGTACCACCGCGTGGTGGCACAGTTTACCACCAACCCAACCTCGAAAACTGGTTTGAGGGCTAAAAGGTTCCGCCGTTTACTTTCGCCAGGAAAGTGTGAAGCGCGAAAAGTTCACCAGGCCAGGGGGAGAAACGGCTTAGGGCCGTTTCGGTGGTCTGATGGGAACTTCCGCCGATTTCCGTTTGTTTAGACGATGGCTTAAGAGGATTAAAATGTAAATACGTGCTGGGATTGGAAAAGCGGATTCCGGTGCGCTTACTTGCTAGAGGTTGTTGACGATAGCGACTCGGCGTTGGTTGTGCGTTAACGGGGATGGGTGATTTGCAAAGGGAGGAAAACGTTATGAGGCAAGTGCTTATGCTTGGTTTGAATTGTACTGGATTGAGATTAGTTATGGTTCGAACCCAAGTAACAATTAAAGTTTCACTGTAATCTACGCACAATTATTGAAATTGTTTCAATACATAAAGCCATTAGCATCCCGAATACTTCTTCAGAATATGTTTGAAACTATGGTCTGCTTAGAAGTGTGCTACGCAAATGTTTCATATGAACAACCACCTATGGAGCAAAATAAACAAATATTCTCGTTTAGTATTATTTTCAGTTATGAGGAGTTTTTCGGCTAATCAGTTGTAAAGTAGACGCGAAAAAAAAATGTTGGAAGTAAAAGCAATATTGTTGTTCTAACTACCTACTTTAATACTGATTAGCGGAAAAACTCCTCGTAATAGAAGTTCGACAGTCAAGAAGACATTCATAATAGCATTTTCGAAAAAAATCACTGCAAATACACAATAATTTAAGTCATCTAGAAAACACTGTATTTACTTTAAATTTAATTTAAATTTTCTTTTAATTTCAATAGTCAATAGGTGTGACTGAAGAATATGCAGAGCGAATAACTAGATAAACATGCGAACAGGGCATAACGCAAATGAAAGTCTCTCTGTGTTTACTTTCTCTTACAAATTATTATGGCGTCATCATAAAACTTTCCAACATTGTTTTAATAAATATCCAATGACTCTGATGTCGTCTAGCATATTATGCTAAGAATTAAGAAGCAAACGTAAAAGCGGCCTAGTTATTGACGGGAGAGAAAGTAAACAAAGAAAAACTCTCATTTGCGTCATGCCCTTTTCACATGTTTATCGAGAACTATGTCAAAATTCCACTAAGAGATTGTTGCACCATAGCTTTAACGTGTAACAAAGAACTGGTACATACCTACGAATTGTTTGCTTTACTGATGGCTATAGCGAAATGATTTTACCTTTTGTTCTGGTTACGATGAGAAGATAGACTAATGGAACACAGTGAAGACCCGTTTTCAACAGCACCTTGGTGAATTTTAGGCTGACAAAACGCGGACTTTGATAAAATCGGGACATAACTTCTCTTAACTTTTCAATAGACCTCACCTGCTAAAATATTTATGTTTAAGTTGGATGGCTTCTATTTTATTCTAATGTATTTTTTTCAGCGCACATTTTCTTGAAAAATCTTAATTCCCTGCAATTCACACACGGATAGTTGTGCTGTTCAAATGAAATTTTTCGAAGAATATTTTTTTTAAAGTAGCTCATTCTAAAACACTATCGCCCTTCACAAAAACACTCCATAGTAAAAATCATCGGATTGTCTGTGGAAAACATTTTTGCTCGACCCAGAAACTGAGACAAGTTCTAACTTCAACAGCTATTAGTTAATACGTGTTGACAGCGGTTGTTATTATAACCGGATTCTTTTTGGCCGCAAACAAAAACTAAATCAATCTATCAGATAGATTAAAGGTAAAGTTGCATCTGCACTGAAGATGGTTACGGCACCGATTTTGAAAAAAATTGGTTCAATACTAATTCCTATTTGAATCTTATGCAAATGATTAAAGTAGACGATACAGCGGTTTTCTAGCAGTAGCCCCAAACAGATAGGCAAGCCATACAACAGCTTCTAGCACCCTCTTTCTTACATAATCCGCACTTTTTCTGTCTTTCTAGCATAAAGTTCGAAATAAAATAAATCGTTGACCCCAACGGTGGTTCTTTCTTGTTGTGGAACTTTTCCTTACTGTTTTACTCAACCAAATAAGCCAATGAGAAATGTTTTTTGCCTTTCTCAATAGAAAGGTATTGCAATTGTTCTGAAAACCGACCTTTTAACGGAGGCCCGGAGGGCCGAGTGACATATACCATTCGATTCAGTTCGTCGAGTTCGGCAAATGTCTGTGTGTGTATGTATGTGTGTATGTATGTATGTGTGTGTGTGTATGTGACCAAAAATATCACTCATTTTTCTCAGAGATGGCTGAACCGATTTTGACAAACTTAGTCTCAAATGAAAGGTGCAACGTTCCCATAGGCTGCTATTGAATTTCTAATGGATCCGACTTCCGGTTCCGGAATTACAGGGTGATGAGTACGAACACGCAGAAAATGTCGATTTTAATAAATTTTGCAATGAATGTATAAAGGTGAAAATTTTTCCAAAATATGACCACAACTGCTTCGATTTGTAGTATTAGGTCACTAACATCCATTCAAAGTCTATTTGGCCACATTGGCCACCATCATCGGTTCCGGAAGCCCCGGCGGAAGTATCTAAATTCAGAATAACAGTCACATTGGTTTCTCGGAGATGGCTAGACCGATTCGACTAAACTTGGCCTCAAATGAAAGGTATTGCGTCCCCGTAAATGGCTATTTAATTTCATCCCGATCCGACTTCCGGTTCCGGAGTTACAGGTTGTGGCGTGCGATCACATAGCAAATTGTGATTCAAACCGATACTCCGATGAAAGCAAAAAAGGTAAAAATTTCGCTAAAATGTCTCTCAAACAACTCAAATTTGCTGTTCTAGGTCACCGACGGCCAACCAAACTTTCGTTGACTACATTGACCACCATAGACGGTTCCGGAAGTGCCCGGGAAAAGCGGCCATCTTTCAAAATTTACGAACTCACATCAGTTTCCCGAAAATGGTTGGGCCGATTTTCACAAAATTAGTCCCAAATGATAGCTATAATATCCCCATAGATGTCAATAAAATTTCGTACGGATCGCTTATATGGGTCCGGAAATATAGACTAAATCGTCCGGTCACATATGAAATTCCCATATAAGCCGGAACTCAATTTTTTTTTCAAAGGGGGGACCCCATGAAATTTCAGAAATCGAATTCGTATTTTTGATGCCAAACATCTTTAAAATGCATGAAACATCGAGATTTTATGTTATCTCGAAAAATTTTTTTTTTATAAAAATCGACTTTTTGGGACTTTGCCGATTTTGCACCTTTTTTCAGTTCAATATTACCGTGGCTGTTTTTTCTTTTTCAAAATTTTAGAACTCGAATAATGATTTATTTTCCTGTATATAGTTGTCATGTGAAGTATAATAATAAAATGTAATATATGCATTTAAAAGCTTTTAATGAATATAAACAACGCACACATTCTCGTGATTCATGATTGAGAAGGGCACAATTGCACCGCTAGGAGGATTAAAATAGGTTTTTTTATTTGGCAACACTGTTGAAGAGTCGCTAATAGAATCTGCAAATCAGTTGGTCGCAGATGGTTTTATGGAAAAGGTGGATTAAAAAAAAGATCGAATGGTCAAAGTGTTGTACTATAGTTAACTAATAACAAGAGAGTGGCGGGGTTTAAGACACGATGACTACACCATTGAATCCCACTTCCCGAGCAGGTTCGTATACACGATACATCTGTACAAAAAAGGTGCAGCGAACGATCTCGTTGATTTGCTTAAGGAGTTACTCCACTGTATAATTTAAAAAAAAACGATTTTCTATTTATTAGTCTAAAATGTGCTTAAAAATGTTAAAAATGATATCTCAAAACATGGAAGACGAAAACAAGACATAAATGTTCAAATTTTCAATTCTGCCGCAACGCCTCTTATGCCCTCTTATGCCTTTTGTGTACTGAAAACTTTAACCGCGTTTTTCTCAAAACCACTTTTTTGAGCTCGCCGGAAATGTAACACGAATAAATGATTTTTGATCGCTTTGAAATTTTCACAGCATATTCAAAATTGATTTTTCCAGCGACGTACGTAGGATTTTATTGTTTTATTGTCTTATTGCTTACATTTTTTTGATATTAACAATTTTGTGTCAATTTTTATAACATATTCAGCGTTCTTTCACTCAAAAGTGCGCCATTTCGCGTGAAATCAAAATATCGAAAAAATCCTAAGTACGTCGCTTGCTATACTGGAGATAGATTTCCGGCCCCTTCCAAAAGAACGCGCATGGTGGACAATGCTGCACAACCGACATCTTGTGATGAAACTTCTCGAATTTTTTTTGTGTGATTCAGTACTTTTGTTATGAATCTCCCGTTTAACAAAGTCTCGATTGACCTAATTACTGCGCCAAGAAAAATTCTCGAAAAATGGCTATTTTTCCGTGCTCTACAGCGGTGTAACTTAAGGGGGGGCTAAAGTTTCAACGTGAAAAAATGGCGGAATTTTTCGTGAAAAATAGTAAATTTAATTTGAAATAAGTAAAAAAAACCCTCAATTGAAAAGTTATCTCGAAAACTCAACGTAGGGGTTAAGGTTTTTTTACATAGAATGCATATGCAAAGTTTGAAATAAATCGGTTAAGTAGTTTTTGAATGGCAGTTAACACCGCAGATCGTGTTTTTTTCCAGAGACGTTCTACAAACAGCTTGGTTACCGAGGCGGTTGTCGAAATTTTTGCATGGAAAAATTATAGAAATGATACATTATAATGTGCAAACGCTTTGGTCAATTCACTTCACCAAAATTCCTAAAACAAATTCACAAAATAAGTGTTTTTTACACTGAAACCCTAATTCTCCCCCACCTTGGGGTAGCTCACTGCTACCCTAAGCCTTTCGGGTCAATTATTTCGGTAACGGTCGAGTAGTAAGGACTGTTCATTTTATAAAGCGGTCTGTCAAGTGAGTAATTTTGTAAGCATGAGTGGTCAAAGTCTGCGGTGCACAAAAGAACTAAAAAATAGATGGACAGGTAATATCAGATCCATAACCGAAGTGAAGTAGAATACTTTTTAGGCTGCTAATACTATTTTTTGCAATCATCTATTAAAACCAGTCATTTCAGAATTTTTATTAGAAATGCCGAAATAACGGATTAGGTACATCAAACTATCGAATATTCTACCATATTCTTTGGATCACATGTGGTTACCATGAAAAGGGATTTTTTAAAAAGGGCGATAAAAACTCATTTGGCA
The DNA here is from genome assembly GCF_030247195.1 of Topomyia yanbarensis. Lineage (NCBI taxonomy): Eukaryota > Metazoa > Arthropoda > Insecta > Diptera > Culicidae > Topomyia > Topomyia yanbarensis. The sequence continues at coordinate 383,967,775 of NC_080672.1, forward strand.
TACGTTTGTAATTGCAAATGGCTTCTGCAATCCAACTGTTTTCGTCTCATATTGACAGCCAATATCGTTTTATTCGTATGTATCAATAAATCTTAGTTTAATAGTAGTCGTTACACTATTTTCCCAGTTAAAAACCAAGATTTGTAGCTATTAATTGAGTATTTTCAAAAGTAATTCCATTATGCCACATAGTTTTTTTTAATAAGAAAAAATCAATGTTACCAAACATCGAACCGGGAAACCCGAGCAAACGAAAAGCCCATAATACCCCCATGCTCATGGGGTTTAACATGGGTGTTTGAAATGGGTTCAACCCATGAAAACACCATCACCATGGTCCGGTGGATCCCATATAAAATACCATACGTTGGTATATTTATGGGTTACTAAGACCATTTTATGGTGTCTTGATGGTTGTGAATTGTTGCACGGACCATGTTTATGGTCTTTTCAAGGGGCTATGTGGTGTTTGAACCCATGAGTATACGCTTGGGAAGATCAGATGCAAAAAAGTCGAGTTTGTCGTAGTACCCATATTTTATACGTATGTCGCAGTTAATGGATGACAAGGGGGTAGTACCGGCAACGCTTGCTCGCTTGGTCGAAGTGTACGGACCAATCATGGCGCAGATAATATCTGCTTCCACAAAATCCATTATTTCGGTTATTTTCAGTAACTGTACATTCTACGGAATTGGTTAAAAGCCTTTACTCTGGAGTATTTGGCAAAATTTCGACGAACACACCACAGAAATGATAATGCAGCAGTACGCCTCTTGACATCAAACAACACGGTTTCTGTTCGTTACGTTGCACAAAAATTTTACGTTAGCATAGAAACAGTGTAAAATGTTAAAAAGAACATCAAAACATACAGGAAATAAAGAGCAACAAAAAATAAACAGAAAACTGCGGTTTGCTTAAAACAGACAATCCCGATCTTTGTAAAACATTCTCGTCAGAGAGCCGAAATTTTATGAAACCATGTTAGGAAAAGAGGTTTTAAATGACATTAGGTTAATCAGGACAGTAAATTCGGTAAAAAGGTGTTGGTATGGCAAGCGATCCGTTCTTGTAGGAGCTTAGCTATTATTGTCCAAACAGTGAATCACCACGAGAGCCGTTGATGTTGTTGCATTGGTATTTGAAAGCACCGAACGGTGGATTATTCAGGAAGTATATTGGTCAAATCTAGGTGTTCAAACACGACAAAGGGAGCATCTAGTCAGAAGACTATGGACCAAGACCAGTATATGGACCTAACAATTTTTAGGAGTGGTGACCTGGTTAATGGATTGATGATTATGGTTAACATTAGATTTGAATTATCAGTCCAATTGCCGTTAGTACGTTCCGATTATGTCCCAGATATTACCTAGATATATTTTTGCACATGAAACAAAGATGTTTTTATAATATGTTGCTGTTCAAAGTTTTAACTTATTAGTCCAGCTAGATGTTAAGAAAATCGGTATCATCCAGTCATACATCGAGTGAAGAGAGGCCACAACATTTTTGTTTTGCTATCCTCTGAGTTGTCTTTGAATTTATTATGCCTCTTCTAATTTCTGTCTCTTCCTTCGTATTTTTTAAGTTTTCACTTCGTGCCGGTTTCTAGCCCCTGCATAAATAGACTCTCCTGAAAAGACCCAACTGTTGGTAAAATGGATGTCGAACGAGATTCTTCATCAAATACTCAAAGATAATCCGCTAAGTAATTTGAATATTTAGAAAGAACTGATGCGGAAATATTCAGCCGCGACAAAGATCGAAAGTTCGCCCAGATAAGCTCGCAATTGTAATATTCTGCCTAAAACAAGCAAATGACGTTAATGGCGACAAGTATTTTATGAACCACTAACGCGTCTACATGCCCGCTCACAAAGTTGAGATGGACGGTGTGATCACCGATTCGAGTTTATCATGTATCGATCTGCTGATGCACGTGGTTGGTAAATTCAAGGGCCCCATACTCAAGCGAGCGAAGATTTTGAACGACGATCGCACTGGACGGAACTAAAGTGTGTGTCTCTTAAATTTCGGGTGACCTTCGGTGAGGGTATTGCGTGTGGCAATAAAAACTGGACTCGAACCACACTGCGCACTTAACATTCTTCTCATAAATACTTCTCATAAACTGGTTAGTTCGGCTACCCTGACTATGAGAATACCATCTCTACCACTTGAAATACATGTGTTTTGACAGCTCGCAGTTTTCAGTAGCAGTTTGATTACTTGCACTTTGAAAGGGCGAAGTCCAGGTTAGTGGGAAGTACGCAATACTTTGCCTTTCATCGACAAGGATCGTCTGGCTGTGAAGCTATTTTAACATCGAGTCATGCATTGCTGCATTGCACTAAATACAAGCAAATGGGCCGTTTGGTGCCAATAAGGGTGGGTGTGACAATTACGCAGAAAATCATGTGTTTGTCTTTTTCATGGGAGAGTTGACAAATGTTGGCACATTTGTCAACTCTCCCATGGTGGGGGGGGGGGGTTGTGAACAGAGTCCACATGACCTATTATCGTGCCCCGCATACAAACGGTGCGAAATCTGAAGCATTTCCTTAAAATGCGCTTTGAACACTCTTTTTCAAATATACTAAAAAGAGCTAAGCAACTCACCATCACAAATCATTAGCTATGCTCTCTTGGATGCTCTTCATATGTGGGGTTATATTTAACTACTCCTGAAAATTATAACATAACATTTCCCTGTGAAGCAGCTCGATAAAGCTCTGACACAAAGCCGAAAAAACAGGTTTAGGTGCTTGAAATTTGAGATTAAACAACGAGTTTTCAGCACGTCCAGTAGCATCAAAAATCTCATCCGACATTTCAGCCAGAGATTCAAGTTAGTACAGAACTAGTTGGGCCTAGTATGGACACCAGTAACTTTGTGATACCGAGGCACTCTTACCAGCACCGGCAAATAAATGGTGACTGTATGGAATGGGCTTACTCCACGATCATTGCTACATCTTTAAGGAGGTGGCTGCTTTACTGACCATTACCACATATCTATCCTACTTGTATTTTTATGAAACTGAGGAAACAAGCGATAAAATTTGCAATAATTTGATATCATTTCGGTTGAAGTTCTTGTGCCGTGCAACTCAAGGGCACAATACCTAAATTGAAAGTTTGGTTTTCAGTGTTTCGGATTCTTCTCGTCAGTAATTGACACAAACTGAGAGCCCGTTGTCAAATCAGCACAAAATTGGCGCCAGTTAGACACTATATCCAAAAAGTCACACGTCTTGTGTAAACGCCCAAACAACTGACTTATTCCGAGTGATGTCTCAGTAGTAAGCTTATTTTGTTATTTATTCTTTTGTCTATTTTACATTTGAAAATAACACAATTATTTATGAATAAATTTGAATTAAACTGACAGGGCCGTATCGTGATCTTGTCTTTGTCTAGTGGTGAAGTGACGCTGCCTTTGGTGTTTACATTGGCTTTCTTCTCAGTTCGACTTACGAGCAATAATGTACCTGTAAATGGCACATTATTTATTTTCAAACTTATCTTCGCTTATTTTATTAAGCACATCAAGATTCTAGCGACCCCCTAAGGCTAGCACCCTTGACAGGGCCAACAAGACCAACCGCACGAGAAAATATATATTCAGTATATTCGTAAACATTTTCATCTTATACAAAGCAAAAGCAAAAAAATCTCCGCTGTAGCTATCGGTAAAGCAAGCTATTAATCGTTACCTACCTTTTTGTTATTTATTCACTACACAAACACTCTGGTTTTTTTTAGATACAGGCCGCGTAAATGAAAACCGCGTAAATTTCAAAAACCGCGTAAATGAAAACCGCGTAAATTGCAAAATCCGCATAACTGAAGATCGCGTAAATTTAAGAATCTACGTTAATGGGAACCTCGTTAATGGATACCGCGTAAATTTAAAAATTCGCATAAATGGAAAGCGCGTGAATTTCAAAATCCGCGTATAAAAACCACGTAGAAAATGCCGCGCAAGAAAACCGCGTAAAAAAACCCGAGTGTATTATCGTTTGCCTCCGGTGGCGAAATGAAACGAGTGTCATAGAACATAAGATTGCTCTTTCTACGTGAAAACGATATTTGGAATGACTTTAAGTAAATTCGTGCAAGAGATGAAAAGGTTACTAGAAGCGAAAATGGAACCTAATCTTGAGAGATGAGCTACAAACAGACACACTACATCCGTAATTGTGTACTGATGAGCATTTAAAGTTAATTCCAGGCAGCTTACTTCATTTCAATGCACAGCATGTAACACGGCATCGAATATGGCAATTTGAAGACCAAGATCTTTGTGTATATGGATACCGATTTAATTGAAGTACGTCTACATGATTTAGCATCGCGCACAAATTAGGACCACAAAAGAGAGTTTCACAACTGTACAGTACGAAAAAATCGGCATATTCGAGGATTTTTCTTAGCGCAATAAGAAGATGAATCGAGATTTCGTTTAATGGAATTTATAGCATAAGTAATAAATCACAAAAAAATAATTTTCTTGAATAAAGTCATCAAAAGATGGCGGCAGTGCAGCATTTTCCCGTTTGCATGTTTGTTGGAAGGAGGCCACGGCCGGATATCCCGCAATTCTCTACTTAGAGCCAAGATATAACAACAGCAAGCGACATAAGTAGGATTTTGACGATATTTGCATTTTTTGCGAAATAACGCCTTTTGAGTGAAATAACGCTGAAAATGTCATGAAAATAGACAAAAAATTGTTAATTAAAACAAAATAAGCTATGCAAAAATAAAGTCCTTCATACGTCGCTAGAGAAATCAATTTTGAATATACTGTGAAAATGTCAAATCGAGTTAGATTTCCGGCCAGCTCAAAAAATGGTTTCGAGAAAAACCCGGTTAAAGTTTTCAGTACACCCGGGGTATACATTAGAGGCATTGCGGCAGAATTGAAAATTTGAACATTTTTTGAGATATCATTTAACACCCTTGACCAATAAATAAAAAAATCATTTATTTTAATTCTATTGTAGTGTGAACCCTTCAACATATCTCGAAATACGCAGTAAAAGAATCGAATTCGAAGAATACTTAGAGATACTTTTCCCCTGACATGATAAACGTCATTCGGTTGATGAAGATGCTACTGACCAAACCAAAACCTTCCTGTTTGACTTTTCAGGTCAAGGAACTATAAGTCTACAACCCTATACAACAACCCCGATCAGATGACTACATGCCAGTTATGCAACCAGACACCATATTGCGGAACACCAACCCACGAAGCCGCTAAGAAAACCAACACCAACAAATGAATAGTTGGTGTCCAAATTTTTTTTTAATTTTTTATAAGAATCTGAAAAAACGCGAAACCAGCTGGTATTGGAATGACCTGAATGTTCCAATTTAATCAAGAATTTAAAAAAAATAACTAAAACAATTTCAAAATTCTGGAAAAATATGTAGGATACACCCTTTTGGACTCCAGCCATTCAAAAATAACCAATAACTTGCGTTTGTATCTCTTTTTGTTTGTCATTACAAATAGCGAAATAACAAGGATTGCACCTAGTGTCCCAAAACCAACAACCAGCTCCAACAATAAAGAAGAAAATGCGAATGAAGAAGGACGGCGCCAGCAAGAAAAAAATAAAACTATTTTACCCCAGATAGTGCTACTAAGACGATTTTATTGTAGTTATTTCAATATCCATTGATGAAACTGTTACTTTACTTCAATATCTGATAAGTACATCCACTAGATAATGGGTAATCGTACTCATGGAATATTCGAACCTAAATTATACAGTGTAGGTATTATGCTAGCAGCTCAAATATATTCTAAGCAAATGCTATATTAAATTCTGACTTGCCACTACATACTCTCAATTAACACCGAAAATGACAGAGTACCCAAACCATGAGTCGTCAAGTTTCCACTCAGTTGGCAAAGCTGGCGGCTTCCTTCACACTTATTTGACAGCTCGGTTTTGTCTGCTACGGAGCTTGCAAACAAAACCAGGCAAACTTCCCGCGTATATAACGTAAATCTGTTTGTCATCAAAGTGAATAATTTCACTTCCTTCGAGTAACTTCCATCAATGAGCGGAAGCTGTCGAAAGGCGTGAGTACGAGAAAAAATCCTGCCATTTCATGGCACTGATTGCCCCTCGCAGTTGGCAGTTTGTGGCCTCGCTAGCATAATACACAATACGCATCACACCGTAACCACGAGCCAACAAGAGCTACCCGCCTGGTTTGAAGGAAATGTGCGTGTATGAGGCCCGCGAAAAGGCAAACCAAATTGACAATCGGCTTTGTAACGACTAGCTACTGCAGGGTTCCTCTATCTCTCTCTCTGTTCTAATTCTCTGCCGATGATGGTGCTGATGGATACCGGATGCTGCTGTTGGAGATTTATTGCTTCGGTATTCGGGGGGTTTTTGTTGACACCTCGTTTCATGTAACCGTCATCGCATCCTGGTGCGGTATGATCAACCAACGTCGTCATCCAGCCAGCGAGTCAGTCAGTCATTTAGTCAGTCAGCCAGTCAGTCAACCGGCAGGGAGAGGTGCCACCGACGGGAATCAATTATGTAAAGTGGTTTGAAAAATTAGCGTACTTACGTTGCCGACGAAAAGCTTCGTCGCCGCTGAGAAATGGTACGGGCAAAAGTTTTCCACTGAGAGGTGGAACGACGATGATTTACAGCGCAATTTTTGAACGAAATTGAGCGGTTTCATTTCGGTTTTATTTGTCGGGCGCTTTTTAATTGGTCTTTCCGCTGGTGACGACTTTCGTTAATGTTGCCGCCATTATGTTGGTGTTTTGTTCTTTTTTCAACGATCTACTTAGGCAAAATGTAGAAATTATCTTTTACTGCTGGCAGTGATGTGACTTTGACAATAAAGGATTGCGTTGTCTTAAATAAATATATTCCTCACTCATTTCGAATGGGTATGTAATCATAGATCATACCGAGCGTAGCTATTAGTAAATCTACATATTCTAAACTTTCAATGTCCTTGAAGTTAGGTATTAATCAACAGCAAACGAACAACGATATTAATTCTACAAAAGGTTGTCAGCTGAAAGTTCTTACTACAATAACCTTATGCCAATTAAATAATATAATAACTATTTTTCAATGGTAGCTCCTGATAACAATCTATTTTCGATGATTACACTATGAAAAGTTTCAAAAAATTGCGGGAATGCAACGAAACTTCAATTCAATGCCATAATTAAAAAATTTAATTAAATTTTTAAACACGAAAACCCGATTCATCACAATTTCAACCTAAAAGATGGGTCATTTTTTGATTTCGTCTAGTTCAAATTTGGGCAAACTAAGATTTTGCTGAAAAAAAATCCTGCGCTGGTGTTTTGCTGCTGTCAGTCTCAGTCTGGACATTAGTGTTTCAGCACAAAACTCGAAAAGCTTGCCTAAGCTAAGGCTTGAAACTTTGTCTCAGCGTGTAACATTTGTTTCAATCTGGACACAATCACATATGCACTACAGTTTCAGTTTCAGCCAGGGAACACACGACTGACATTCAACTGATCTTATAGTCAAATCAAACTAATACGTCGTAAAATATATTTCAAATGCTTTGTTTCACCGACCGACGGACGAAAATTATTGGTAATTGATATATGAATTCAATTTCGGATGAAAGCAATAATTTGTATTTCTTTTATGTTTGGTCAGCCAGCACCACAAAAAAAAACTTTATACTGATTCCACATCTAATTTGGCATCTCAAAAGATGAGAAATAATTATCATATTGCATATTACAAAATTTGTTGATATGATCAAATAAATTCGAAATAGAAATATTTCGACAATTTTCGACAATGCTTTCAACCTTCAGTTGTATATGTGTATTGAAACAAAATGTTAATCAAAATCATTCCATTATTTAGATGTTTCTGAAGAAAAATTAGTTGAAACCGACAATTTCTGTTGTTTCCCGATCAGAAACACATAACAGAAATATTTCAAAACTATATCTCGCATTGTTACTTGTTATAAATTTCTGTTATTTTAACTACTAACGATACCTAATTTATAACACAATATGTTACAAAAATTGTGTTCTGTTATAATCTTGTTATTTCATTCTGATCGGGTTGTGCACTGGTTCAGGGAGTTGCGCCCAGGCTAAAACAAGCTTTACTAGCTGAAACAACTACCTCACTGTATAACCGTTATGCCCAGCATATATGAACATAGTTGCTGTCTTTACCTTGGTGTTTTTCAGTAAGGGATCATCCATAAATGACGTAGCATTATATGGGGGAGGGGGGAGTTTTGTATTTTGTGATGATGTGTGACGACAGGGGGGTAGGGGGTCATGTCATGCTACGTAGAATTTTTTAGAATTTAAAAAAAATACCGTGACAAGGGGGGCAGGGTTACCGTCTAGCTACGTAATTACCAGCGGGGTATTTAGAGGTTTGTGACGAAATGCTACGATGGGGGAGGGGGGTGTTAAAAATCACTCAAAAAATGCTACGCCAATTTCCAATAGCTATTATTTGAGAAACTCGCAAAATTAAAGGAAAATTTACTAACATTTTCTATTTTTCTATTCAAATCAACTAAAAAGCAAATCAAGAACTGTTATTTTTTCATCGAATGGCTTTCAGTGCATGGAGTTACCTGGTCTTTAGTGTAAACTAACTTCTTAGCTGAGGAATTTAAACTAAAAATCTTGTGTTAATTTCCCTGCGACTCCTTTGGACGCTCTTTGGTGAATATTCGGGCAAGGACGCTTGTGGCAACTTTTGCGTGATGAAGGTTCACTTGAACGCAGCGTAAGATTCTCAATGTTTTGTTGTTTTTTGGCGGTCGATTTTTGGAGCCAATACTTTGTCTCTTTTAGCGGCTGTGTGCTGCTCGACGTTCTAGTGGCCTTCTTTGATACTTGACATTTGAAATCGTTGTTCTGATTTTGCACCAGGTGGAGGATGTTTGCATCGGACCTGTCGATGCTATCGGAAAAATACACTATGTACAGTGCCTGTTTTTGAATCTGTGACGCTTAAATGGCTTCCAATGAAGCGCCTCCACACGGCTTTATCGTAGCTGTGGTATCTTATTACCACTTAGCTGTATCCTTGCCTGCACAGGCGATTTAGAGATACCCTTGTACGTGGCCAGTAGTCATTGGTGGTGACTTTATTAATGGTCTCTGAGAACTGCCAAATCGTCCGGACGCGACCATGGGATCATAAGGGACGACTGCGTACAACGAGTGGAAATAGCGGCCGAAATTGGGACCCAATGAAAAAGAGGAAAAACAAGAAACTCACACATACGGAGCAGGTGCAGCGAATCCGTTCGCCAGATGTGGTTTGGTGCGGTCACCACCACCAGCTGCTGCTGTAGTTTTTTTTTATTCATTTCGTTTATTTGATAGGCACAAATGCGTTAGCTTGGCGGTGCCAAATTCTTTTGTTCTTACATTTTGGATATTTTAAAACTAGGAGGTTACAATGTTAAAATATTTTTTTTTATGAAAGAGAAAAATTTTACAGCTATCTTAAGACTAGAAATAAGATTCTATATACAAGAGAGGGGGCAAAAAAAAAATTTTTTTATGAAAAATTTTAAAACAAGGAATTCAATAGAAATAGTTTTTAGGAAATATTTACAGTTATCTTAAAACTAACAATATAGTTTGGTACACAAAAGGGGGGACAAATATTTATGAAAAATCTCACCGGTGTTTTAAAACTAGAGATACAATTCTATTTACAAGATGGGGGACAATAGTTTTAACAAAGCGGTAAAATTACAAATATCTTAAAACTAGGAATACGGAATACAAATTTGATTTTTTTATCGGAGACTTATGCTTGGTCAAGATATTCAGAGGGGGGATTATTTCCAAAATCGGTGTAGAAGCAGTTGTATCAAGGACAGGGGAGAAAAGGCGTAGATGGTGACCGGGAGAGAAGAGCAAAACTTGCAACTTTCGGCCAAACGGGAGATCAGCGAAACCAATCAGCGCCTCAGTCCAGTAGGTCGGATTGGCGGATGGTACTCTTCGGACCCGCGGGGAATCCTTCAAAAGTCACCGGACCTCGAGTCGCTCTCGGTTCAGTTTCCGCAGTGGTAAGGGCGACGGCGGTTACACAGTGGCAGTCTGGAGCTGATCGGTTCCACACGGCAGGAGGAAACTTCTAAAAACGAGAAATAAAAAGAGAGGGGCTAAATTGGGATATTTATCGTTTTTATGAAAGTATAAATAAGGGACATATAGGGGAAATCACGATTTGACAGCATATCTCGGACTGGGGCATTGGGTGGTCTACCTCGGGCCCGAAGGGAATCCTTTAACTGAGACCTGGTGTCCAAATACCCGGCGCATACGCAGACAACGTGCTCGATGTCGTGATAGCCCTCGTCACAAGCGCACAGACTACTCTCCGCAAGCCCAATACGCCGCAAATGCGCATCTAAGGTGTAGTGATTGGACATAAGTCGGGACATTACGCGAATAAAATCCCGACCCACATCCATCCCCCCGAACCAAGGCTTCGTTGATACCTTTGGGATAATCGAATGTAGCCATCGTCCAAGTTCCCCGTTGCTCCACGAGGTTTGCCAACTGTTGAGCGTCCTCTGACGACAAATACTAAATAAATTCGTTGAAGCAGATTGGTCTTTCGTATATGTCACCATTTAATGCGCCCGCCTTTGCTAATGAGTCGGCCTTTTCATTGCCCGGGATAGAACAATGAGAGGGGACCCAAACAGGTAATCTGATAAGATTTTTCAGATAACGTACACAAGGACTCCTGTATCATCCCCAGAAAATACGGGAGTTGCTTTTTAGGCTTCACCGCACGAAGAGCCTTGATAGAGCTGAGGCTGTCCGAAACGATGAAGTAGTGATCTGTGGGCAGAGTGTCGATGATCCCAAGGGTGTACTGAATTGCAGCTAACTCTGCGACGTAAACTGAAGCGGGATCATTGAGCTTGAATGAAGCGGTGATAGTATTGTTGAAGATACCGAAGCCAGTGGACCCATCGAGATTTGATCCGTCAGTGTAAAACATTTTGTCGCAGTCGACTTCTCGGAATTTATTATAAAATATATTGGGGATCACTTGCGGGCGTATATGGTCCGGGATTCCACGAATCTCTTCCTTCATGGATGTGTCGAAGAATACAGTAGAATCAGAAGTATCCAGAAAACGAACACGGTTGGGAGTATATGAAGAAGGATTAATGCTCTGTTCCAAGTAATCGAAGTACAAGGCCATAAATCGGGTTTGAGAATTAAGCTCGACGAGCCTCTCGAAGTTTTCAATCACCAACGGGTTCAGAATGTCGCATCGGATGAGCAATCGATATGAGAGTTCCCAAAATCGATTTTTTAGCGGAAGAACGCCCGCCAGCACTTCGAGACTCATCGTATGGGTCGAGTGCATGCAACCCAAGGCAATGCGCAAGCAACGATACTGGATTCTCTCCAGTTTGATGAAGTGTATGTTCGCAGCGGAGCGGAAACAGAAACACCCGTACTCCATCACCGACAATATCGTTGTTTGGTACAACCTGATCAGGTCTCCTGGGTGAGCACCCCACCATGTTCCAGTTATTGTTTGGAGAAAATTGATCCTTTGTTGGCATTTCTGTTTCAGATACCTAATGTGACATCCCCAGGTACCTTTAGAGTCGAACCAGACCCCGAGATATTTAAATGTGAAAACCTGGTTGATCGTTGCACCCATTAATAGAAGCTGGAGTTGCGCCGGCTCACGCTTCCTAGAAAAAACAACCAACTCAGTTTTCTCCGTGGAGAACTCAATACCCAGCTGAAGAGCCCAAGCAGACAAATTGTCCAAGGTATTTTGTAATGGTTCTTGCAAGTCGGCAGCTTTGGGCCCTGTAACAGAGACCACGCCGTCGTCTGCAAGTTGCCTTAGCGTGCATGAATTGGCAAGACAATCGTCAATGTCATTCACGTAAAAATTGTAGAGCAGGGGACTTAGACATGAGCCCTGGGGAAGACCCATATAGCTAAATCGCGATGTTGTTAAATCGCCATGCGAAAAGTGCATGTGCTTTTCAGACAACAGGTTTAGCAAAAAGTTATTTAAAATTGGCGAAAGACCATGCTGGTGCAGCTTCTCTGACAGAATGTTGATAGAAACTGAGTCAAAAGCCCCCTTAATATCCAAGAAGACTGATGCCATCTGCTCTTTGTTAGCATAGGCCATTTGGATTTCTGTAGAAAGCAACGCAAGGCAATCGTTCGTCCCTTTGCCTTTGCGGAAGCCAAATTGTGTATCTGACAGTAAGCCATTTGCTTCAACCCAATTGTCGAGGCGAAACAAGATCATTTTCTCGAATAACTTCCGAATACAGGACAGCATTGCAATCGGCCGATACGAGTTGTGGTCGGAGGCTGGTTTTCCTGGTTTTTGGATGGCGATGACCTTCACTTGCCTCCATTCATAAGGGACAATGTTACCCTCAAGAAACTTGTTAAATAAATTCAACAAGCGCCTTTTTGCAGTGTCAGGCAGATTCTTCAGCAAGTTGAATTTGATTCTGTCCAACCCTGGGGCGTTATTGTTGCATGATAAGAGAGCAAGTGAGAACTCCACCATCGAAAACGGTGTTTCGTTCGCGGTATCGTGAGGAGACGCGGCGCGGCACGTTTTCTGTACCGGGACAGAGTCCGGACAGATTTTCTTGGCGAAAGCGAATATCCAGCGGTTTGAATATTCCACGTTCTCGTTGGTACTATTACGGTTACGCATACGTCGAGCCGTACCCCAAAGAGTGCTCATCGCTGTTTCTCTCGTTAACCCGTCGACGAACCGGCGCCAATAACTGCGTTTTTTTGGCTTTCATTAGACTCTTCATTCGCCTTTCTAACGACGCGTACTGTTGATAGCTAGCGGGTAACCCGTCTTCCCGGAAGGCCTTATATGCAGTGGACTTTTCCGCGTACAGCTCTGAGCACTCTTTATCCCACCACAGGGTGGGAGACCGTCCATGGGTATTCGCGCTGGGTACTGGTTTAGTCTGAGCTTGATTCGCACTGTCGAGAATCAAACCAGCCAAAAACCCGTACTCTTCCTCCGGAGGAAGTTCTTGAGTGGATTCGATTTTAACGGATATCGCGGTCGCGTAACTCTTCCAATCAATGTTCCGTGTGAGGTCATACGAGACATTAATTGTTTCCGATGGTCTTGAACCGTTAGCAATTGAAATCACGATAGGCAAATGATCGCTACCGTGGGGATCAGGGATCACCTTCCACATGCAATCTAACTGTAGCGATGTCGAGCAAAGCGACAAATCCAACGCGCTTGCGCGTGCTGGTGGTGTAGGAATCCGCGTCATTTCTCCCGTGTTTAAGATGGTCATGTTGAAATTATCGCAAAGATCTTGGATTAATGTTGATCTATTATCATCATGAAGACAGCCCCATACCGTACCGTGCGAGTTAAAGTCTCCCAGAACTAACCGCGGTGCCGGTAAGGATTCCGTGATATTACAAAGCGTTCGGTGCCCTACCGAGGCTCTAGGAGGAATGTAGATGGAAGCAATACAAAGGTCTTTACCTTTGATTAAAACTTGACAAGCGACAACTTCAATGCCTGGTGTCGAAGGGAGGTTAATTCGGTTGAAAGAATTGCACTTTTTGATCCCCAAAAGTACTCCTCCATAGGGGTTTTCTCGATCCAGACGAATTATATTAAAATCATGGAAGTTGAGATTTATATCGGAAGTTAACCAAGTTTCACATAATGCGAAAGCATCACATTTTAAACTATTTAGTAAAAATTTAAAGGAATCGATTTTCGGGAGGATACTTCTGCTGTTCCACTGTAGAACAGTGATCGAATCGGTGACCTCGTTCGATGACTTAGCCATCGAAGGATACGATCGCTGCAAGGAGGGGCCATTTAGTAGTCAACTGCTTCAAAAATGTTTGCACTATAGGAAGAAAACGTATCAGAAGGCTTTTAAGAGGATCAGTAACATTGAAAGCTGTGAAAATTAAGTCCACTATGTCAGAAAATTTCATTAGTCCGTTACTGGACTAAATATCTGTTTGATAAACGGGGACACTTGGGGTTTTTGGTGTCCCTGGAAGTGGTGGATACTCCTTGTTAGAATTAATATTTCCAAGTCCTGGAGCAAGTGAAGAAGCATCACTTCCGTTGGATTTATTGGTTGTAGATGGCGCACTCTGAGTGGACGACACCTTGGCACCCTTACGAGGCAATGTAGGGGAGGCTAGATTTCTCCTCTTCCTGGATTCCCCTAGGTTAACCAATGATGTTCCCTCTTGTGGGTCGTCAGATTCTTGCTCAACGCCAGCCAAAAGAGCATAGAAATTTTCGGAAGGGACAGATGGCGAAGCATTCTTTAGCATTTCTGCATAAGAGTGCCTCGAGCGATCCTTAAGGGAGCGCTTAATTTTATCCCCGCGCTGCTTGTACGCCGGGCATGACTTAAGAGCATGCGGAGGGCCCCCGCAGTAAATACACTTCTCAGTTTCTCCACCGCAAGCGTCATCCTCATGCTCTCCCTCGCATTTGCCGCACCGTTTTTTATTGCCACAATAAGTGGCTGTGTGGCCCAGTTGCTTGCAATTGCTGCAGTTCATTAGCCGCGGTACAAACAGGCGAACAGGTAGGCGAACCTTATCCAGGAGGACATAGTTGGGAAGAGCAGATCCGGAGAAAGTCACCCGAATCGAGTCTGACGGAGAATAAGTTGTCTTATCATCTTCAGTTTTTGCGGAATACAATTGCTTGCATTCCAGAATCTTCACCTTTTGAAGTGAAGGGTCCTTAAAGCAGCCAACCCCGTACTTCAACAGGTCTTCGCACTTTAGACCCGGTTCGGCGACGACCCCATCGATCTCCACAATTCTACAAGGCACATACACTTTGAATTGCTTCGTAAAACGCTCGCTGCGAGCAATCTGGTTTGCCTGGTCATTTACTATAACGCGTATCTTATTAGCTCGAACACGTGTTATCTGAGCTAAGGAAGGGTAGTTAGCAGTCAGCTCCCGTGATATTTCTAGAATATTGGGCGATTTCATGTTGGGCCGGAAATACACCACCCAGGGTCCATTTGAACTGGCTGGGTATGTTGTAATACCGGGAGGACTGGGGGAATCAGGGGAGGGAGTAATTTCGGGTTTATCCGGTAAATCCATGGGAATATCATTCCCATCCAATGTTACTTCGCCCTCGGTCATTTAGGCACGAGGATAACACGTGGTGTAAACGAGAGATGAAACTTATATTCAGGGGAAAGGGAAGAAGTAGAGACCGATCGGGGAAAGGGAAATGAAAGAAAAAAAATACTTAGCTTATATAGCGGCGATTCCGGCTATTCTGGTATTCACTTCACCAGCCTGGGCACCGGCGAACAAAGACTGCCTCAAACAATGGTTGACCTTCACTGACAATATTTATTCTTATTCACTTTATGCACAGCACCAGAAAACGAACTGCTTCGATCGAGAGCTCGGAGGGTTATGAGCTGCTGTAGTTGTTTAGCAAGAGCAGGAGGCGGTGAGGCAGCAGCAATAGCAGTAGCAACAGCAACAACAGCCAGAGCATAGCGGGATGAATTACACTCCACAGAAGCCAAAAGTAATGGCAGCATAGCACTGGGTGGAGAAGCTCTACAAGTTTGTGGACGCGACAAACAATGTCCATAAGGACATTAAGGAGATGGTTCTCACAATCCGAAAAGTCACTAGTATCTGCCGTGAAGGAGTATGACACGGTAACGCGGTGGCCGATATAGCTGAGTGAGCATTGGCGTTGACTAAGGCCGCTCCAAAGCAAGGGAAGGAGAAGCAGATTAGAGTGAAAAACACGCCAGTTTCCGTGACTACAAAGAGGACAACAACTTAGCCAGGAGACGGAAGACAAGGCGGGTCCAAGAAGCAGACGTGCGGAGAAGCTGCTGTAGCCGTTGTGGGCCGGAAGAAGAAACACGGGAAACAGCAAAAGCGGAAGGAAGAGCGAAAAGTGGAACAGAAGAGGAATGAAAAACCTTCAGTTCGTAAGAAGGCGCCAAAGGGAGAAGCAGTGTTCGTCAAAGCCAATGCCTCGACGATGTATGCAGTGCTGCTCAAGAGAGTCAGAGAGGACCCGGAGCTGAAGGATTTGGGGGAAAATGTGGTAAGAATCAGGTGTACCCAAAAAGGCGAGATACTCTTCGAGTTAAAGCAGGATCCCACGACTAGCAGCTCGACCTTGCAGAAGACTACTACCAAATCAATGGGTGAAAAGTTAAAGCATTAAATCCGGAGATGGTGATTGTGTGCAAGGACCTGGATGAGATCACGACGGAAGATGAGCTGAGAGGTGCACTGAAGCAACAGTGTAACCTGGGCGAAGTGCACATGACGATCCGGTTAAAAAATGGGTACGGAGAAACTCAGACAGCGCTGGCGCAGGCGCTGGAGGTAGGTAAAGTTACGGTTGGATGGTCGAGATGCCCATTTAAAACCACCCACGAGTGAATAAAGAAGCGGAGGTATGCTTCAAGTGTTTGGGCTTCAGACATTTGCCACGGACTTGCAAAGGTCCGGATTGATCCAGAATGAGCTGGAAATGCGGGAGATGGGCCATCTTGCGAGAGACGGCATACAGAGGCCTTTGCACTCCAGCAGACGGAGACGACCATCAGACGAATGGCTTTAATGCTGTGGTAGTCCACGACAGAAAGTATGTGTGACGTCGCTTTGATAGCAGAGCCTTATGAAATCCCCCTGATAACGGCAACTGGGATGCGGATAGATCGGGAACGACTGTGATACAAGCTATGGGCAGATTCCCCATTCAAGAAGTGGTACAACGATCATATGAGGGCTTCGTGATCGCCAAAATCAACAGCGTCTTCGTGCGTAGCTGTTATGCTCCTCCAAGGTGGACAGTAGAGAAGTTCAGCCTAATGCTGGAGCAGTTAACCGAGCAGTTGATCGGTCGGAAGCCAGTAGTCATTGGTGGTGACTTCAACGTCTGTATCAAGAGTATGCGAAACGTATACGCATAGTGACCACCAGGCGATTCGCTACCGTATCAATTAACGGAACCATACTACAGCACGGAAAACGTTGACCGGTGAGCGAAAGTGAAAGATGAAAGCCTTCAACAAAGTCCTCTCCATTAAGGCAACTCGGTCAAACTCCGGGGCCGAGAACGTAGATGCGGCTGATCTAACATGGATTGTGACGGCTTGTGACGTCACAATGTCGCGTAAACTGGAATAACACAATAGCCGGCGTTAAGCTTGCTGGTGGAACGAGACGCCTAGTGCGATAGGCGCTATTTGTCTCGCAGCCAGAAGGCGGGCTCAGAGAGCAATAACGTTGCCAGATAGAGAAGAGTGCAAGGTAGCGTTTCGGGAAGCTCGCTTAAAAACGGGAGAACAGGATTAGCAAGTCAGATTGTCACAAGGAGCTGTGCCGAGAAGTAGACACCAATCCACGCCCACGTAACCAGTCGTGAAGGGCTCGACGACGCCAGCCGAAATGTGCCTGGGTAAGCTGAAGATAATCATTGAGGGTCTCTTCCCGAGGCACGATCCAACTACTTGGCCACCAACATCGTACGGTGAAGAAGAAGGTTCAAACAAGGACGATCGACAGTTGACTAACGATGAGCTCGCAAAAGCATCGAAGCGCCTGAAATCAAAGAAAGCCCCGGTGGAATATCAAACTTGGTGTTGAAAGCTGCGATCCAGCCATATCGTCGCTGTTGTGCTATCTTATGACAAACGCCATTTTGGGGAGAACTGAATTAGATATGCCATGTTACTAAATTTTAAAATCTCCATAAAGTCGCGTTTTCAGAATTTTGAAATTCTGCTGGGTTACTGAGATATAGCGAAACACGATTATGACAAGCGCCAATTTCTCGAGTGACCGAGTTGTGCTATCTTATGACAAAGAAAAAAGAGACAACATTCTTAGTTTGTTGGCTTGCTATAAGCCGAAAAGCTTATAGCAAGCCAACAGATGTCTCTGATGACACAGTGATTCCTATGCAGATCAACCATAAGCATTAGCTAGGTTCTTGTCTCGGGAGCAAAACTTTTCCTACCATAGTTTTTTTCTGGGAATGGTTGGCTTATATATTCAAGATTATTGAACAAATGTTCTTTTGAGATTTCCACTTGTTTTGAAAAGTATACCGAAATGTAGTGATGGATTATGCTAGAAGAATATTTGTTTCGTCTAGTCACCTGTCAACAATAACATTGTTTGATAGACATTGTTTCTAAATTGTCAATGAAACCAACTTTGGTTTATTGTTTTTTCCTGAATAAAGGAGGAAAATTGGGAAAATTTGTGTTCCAATACTATTATTTTGCAACCTGATATTGCTGCTATCGCATGGAAAAGTATAATATTGGACATAGTGATCTATAATGCATAATTTTACGAATCAGTTATAATTCATTTTTATATGAAATCTTCTGTGCACATTTGTGACACGTCATTCATATTTTATCATGAATAGGTACACACTTATGACACGTATGCGCAGGGCCGTCGAGAGCCGCGCCGGGCCCCGGGGTTTGAAGTACTGACGGGCCCCTACCATATATGACTTCTTATTTCAATATCGATTAGAGAAATTATACGGATGCAACCGTTTCAATTAAACTATTTGTTATGAAAATTGTTTATTTGACACGATTCAACGCGTTAGCTTAACAGAGTCGTCAGTATTTTAAACATGTAATAGATGGAAAAAATAAAAATTAATAAAGGAATATTTGTGTCTGGCCATTAGAATGACTTGCGTCCGATTTACCATTCCAATTGGAAACCTTTTTTTTGGCATTGCCATACAGTCCATATCGGCATTGTTCATGCTCCCTTGACGCACAATAATGCTGCCCAGAATCAGAGCTTAGAAAAATTGACATCCCTTCGTGAGCTTGAAAGAGAAACAAAATTCAATTCATGCCCGCCGCGATGAATCGAATGTTTGGTTTGTTTCCCTCGTCCTTTGCTTTTCGGTACAACGCATTCATGTTCGCATATGTTCGGTTTCAGGAGCAAACTGAATCTTGTTTCTATGCTAGATCGTCGCTGTTGTGCTATCTTATGACAAGCACCATTTAGCACATTTCGAGAAAAACGATTTTTAAAGTTTGAGATTGAATATCTTGAAACTTAGAAATTGCACAAACAATTCAAAGAAGGC
This sequence comes from Topomyia yanbarensis, assembly GCF_030247195.1. Lineage (NCBI taxonomy): Eukaryota > Metazoa > Arthropoda > Insecta > Diptera > Culicidae > Topomyia > Topomyia yanbarensis. The sequence goes on from NC_080672.1 coordinate 383,986,983, forward strand.
AATTGATGCTTCTATCTATTCTGTATTAATCTCTCAAATATTACGAAGATCGGTTGACTATGTTGCGAGTTTTCACTATAAATGTGAACAAAAGTCACACTTACACGTGCCATAGGCGTGTATTGATGACAAAATTTGTAGGGTGTCATAATCGTGCATGGAAAATTTTCCATAGAAAAAAATCAGCAATTATTAACTTTTATTCATATCTTTGGCTTCATTTGGTCTATGAACAATCGATGAGATGCATTTTGAAGGAAATGAGTGAGGGAATCTAGAAAAAATAGTTATTTTTGGTTACAGTGTTGCCAAATATGCTACATTTCCAGTTTAAAACTTAACTTGCATTTTTCTCACAATTCGTGCATTTTTGTTTTGAAAATGAGTATGCCGTTGTGTTTCTCAGATAGTTTTACATATAAAAACATCTTTTACATCAAGATAATTTGAGCCAATCCCTAGACACAGTCAATTGAAGTAAAAAATGAAAAATTTCTCAGCACGTTTATCGCTATATCTCAGTAACCAAGCAGGTTGTCAAAATTCTGTAAACGCCACTTTGCACAGTGGCTCAAAACAGCGTTTTGAGGTACTTAATTCACTGGAGTCAAAACTGTCCATATTAGTGATTTCACATATCCTACTATGTTTGTGTGTGTAAAAAGCGCCATCTTTTGGTGATATTATCTTTTTAAAAAAATTATCATAGTAGGCTATAGAAAATTTAACTTTTGAACCGAAAGAGATAGCGCTTGGCTGTCTTCGACAAAGTTGTAGAAGAGAGTATTTTTATAAATTTTGCAGAAGACATGTTGTCTCTGTCAGTCATAGTAATCGAGTTATGAGAAGTTCTCTATGTTCTTTTTTTACTCATAACTCTTCAATTCCTATTTTTACTCATAACTTTTTTATTTCTAATTTTTCGCATTAACAATGTTCTAGGGTATTTTTTATCATCATAAAACACACAACTTTTCCGAAGAGACCAGATAGTTGTGAATGCTGTGTAAAGACTTAACTGATTTTGATTTAATTTTGGCCTGTTTTTGAACCCGTGTGACTTCACTATCGGCAAAAATTGTAATTATACTATCAATTATTCTAATAGGACTAGGTTTCGCCTACAAAACAAAGGTAAAATTGTTTGTCCATAAGCACCCGTTCAAAAGTTATACACTTTATGTCTGGCCTTCCTTTATATCTGGCCTTCCTGAAGTCGCGTGCATGGCTCACGGAACGAGTAGGCGCTGGTGTTCAAAGACGCTTTCGCTTGATTTCCTGAGTGACGCGCACTCTGTGTACTAGTGCGTCTACCGGAAGGTTAACACTGATATTGAATGATTTTCCAATGGGTGCATTAACCGGCTGGATATTTTCAAATATTTCAGACTGTGGTGAAGGCAGCAATTTTATGCATAATCTTTTTTGCCCTGAAACTAACTTTCATACGATAATCTGGACTGAGATGAAATTGTATGTCACCCATTGGAAATCGGTTTTGGAATCAGTTGTTACATTTGCGCTGACATTCAGAGAGAAAACATTCCGAATGCGATGACTGGGATCCAGCGAAATCTGCTGTGAAAAGACTGAGACAGAGAGTTGTGAGAGAAAGAATTTCAACTTTTGGTGGAAACTAATGGGTAGAATAAGTATCTAGTTAAATTCCCATATTTTCTGCATCAAATGTGTACACTGCAACCTCCATTTACGAACCAAGCCAAGGGTTCGTAAATTAAATTAGTTCGTTTTTTGGGATTTAGATCGTAAAAAAAGTTCGCTTCACATTCTTATTAAAATTCGTTGGTTGACCAATATTATCGATAACCCTAACAATATGGGTATTTCCGGAACGGGCTTGACAAGTACATGATGAAAATGGATATTTGGTACCTTTTTGAAATCCAGGATGGAGACTTCCGATTGAACAATAATCTCGATAACCCTAACAATTTGGGAATTTTTGAAAAGGGCTTGACGAGTAGATGATAGAAACGGTAGCTTGGAGCTATTTCGAACAATATCTGTATAAACTATGAGGGTATTTTTAAGCGGGTTTGATGAGTAGATGAGCGATGCCCTTTTGAAGGCCAATATAGCGTCTTCTGGTTGAGAAAAGTTTTCTATAATCATATCATTCGCATCACAAATCACTATACCTATATCGATTATATGATTATCTTATTTCGAAAACGTCAATATTTTAGGTTATAATGATGTCTTAACTGGAATTCGCCATCTTGATTTTCAAAATACATTGATTTTCGTCATCTACTCATCAATCCTATTCCGAGAATATCCAACTTTTATTAGTGACAGTTAGCTAGGAATATGATAAATTGTATACCACTTCATACTGCACACTTTGAAAAACACTTGCGATAAATGAAACCAGAATGGTTCAATTGCACTGTTAAATTAATCTGATTGGGTTACGTTCACCTACTTCAGAAAACCATTGGAACGTATTCGATTGTAATATATTTGCAGTGTCAACAGAAACAATAAACTTCAACAATTAAATTAAAATAAATTTAATTCGGTTAAAAATGCGGGCCCCCAAAACAGACCCGGGCCCCAGGGTAGTTGCCCCCCCTGACCCCCCCTCTCGTCGGGCCTGCGTATGCGAGCGACTCTAGTTTACATTTTAAGCAAAAACTGTAAGAGTAGTCAACCGATCTTCACACAAATCGAGAGATTACTTCAGAAAAGATAGAAGTATCGAATGTCTTTTCCGAAAAGCTTCTAGCATTTATAAATTTTAAGATATCCAATCTCAAACTTTAAAAATCGTTTTTCTCGAAAAGTGCTAAATGGCGCTTGTCATAAGATAGCACAACAGCGACGACGTGGTTTCTGTCACGGCGCTATGAGTAAGATCTCATATACATGGACGACGAGAAAATCAATGATCGGCTTCAACAACCGATACCACTTGTTTGCACCGGGACCGTTAAATATCACATTTGGAAGAAATGGAATTCATTATAAATCTAGAAAGTAACTCCCCGTATTTCAAATCGTGTTTTTGTGGTCAGAATCTAGGTGGCCCATTACCTCCTAACTGACCCTGCATGTACAAAACATAATGCGATAGTATCACTTCACACATTAAATCATTGCACATCGATAGTCTCCAATGCCATTAGGGTAGAGTGACGACACTTGATTCTTGGGGATATTTGATTCTCTGGCCATATCTCATAATCTATACTCAAAAAGTTATCAAAATATATAAACAAAATGAAATATTTGGTCGTTTATGATGTTTAAAAAAACAAATCTAATGCATTACATTTAATTAAAAAAGTTGTATAATATTTTAGAAAATATGTGCTTCAATCCATCTCGAAGATCTTTTTACAAATTTTTTGAACGGCTGTAAGAGGTCGTCAAATTAATGTTATATGAATAGTTTCAAGTACGATTTCTTTCTAAGGGCTTTTGACTAGAAAAACCCGTTTTTCGAATAAAAAGTTTCCCAACACATACATAAACTATAAATTTTGTTCACCTCATACAACAGGTATCTTTGATCCCTGTAACACTGGGTATTCTTGATTCCTATTATTAGTGCTCTCAAACACTTTCGAAATGTATAAAAATAGAAAAACATCATTTTCATAAAGTATCTGGCACTATTAATTGATCTAAAATGTTTTGTCCGTGAATAAATTATGGTATAAGTTATTGAATTTTGCAAAAGGCAGTTAACCAGCACTGATTTATCGCAAATACTTGTCTTGACTTTCTACTGTGGTTAAAGTTTGTCGTGCATCTAAAAAGGTAGTCTTATTAATTAATTTGTCAGGATAGGTGATTAGCTGAACTTTCGTGTCTATTAGTTATAGCGCACTTTATTCCTTTAGCCCTAGTAGGCGGGGGATCAAGTTACCACACGTTTTTACAAAAACCTCGGTTTGGCATGATTTTCAAAACTGTTCATATTACTGACAGGATATAGCATTCGAATTTACACATTATTCGTTGCTCTTACAATTCAAATTGTCTACAAAATGGCGAATTTCGCAAATAAAATTTTGACCTCATTGAGAAGTTATGAGAAAAAAACAATAGTGGGATCAAGCGTACCCACTCTCCCCTATCTGAACCACAAACAATTGCAAAATTTGTGTCTGCTGTTCAGGTCATATTGACAGCAAAAGCTGCGTCCAGTATCTCAAAATTAACAGCCAGCTCCATCATTGAGAAAGTCCACACTCGTGACCCGTAAGGGCATGAAACAAGGACGAAATCAGATGTTAGCGAACATGGCAGTAACCACGATGATGACACGGAATTGTACGAGATAGAAATTAACGACCACCAAGATACTGTTGGTTAGGAACAATATTTCCCAGCCTAGTAAACAGGTATTCACGCGCAATCGCTAGCCGCTCGCACCATTAACGTTTTATCATTACAATTGTTTACATCCCGGAAATATATAAAAGATCCACAGCTCCGTTTAGCTAAAGCATTTAATCTAGTCGAATAAACGAATTATATAATAAAAAAAGTTTAAGAGAAAATTGAACACAAAAACTCTTCAAGAATAAGCACTTTATCGCTACTGATTTCCACATTTAACAAAACTCAGATGCTAGATGATGCAAGAATAAAGTTAGTTTAATTATATGCAAAATGAGTGCCTGTAATAGGTCAGTGCACTGTACGCTTAATATAAACACCAGGCATCTCACTCAAGTATGTTTGGCAAAAACATTTCAATTAGCTGATAACAATATAGTCAAGAAGACAGTTTTTGTTTCGTGCCATTTTAATTTTGACACTCAATATGTTTATGCAGGGAATGCGTTCCGCACTAAAACACTTTTAACAATAAGCAGGAAAAACATGTAAAAATAAACAAGCCAAAAAATGGTAGAACACCGATTTTACTAAGACGTTCATATTCTGACGAATTATATACACTCGTATACTACTAACCTCGCTGATATGCAGAAACATACACAATAGGCGTAGGACTCGAGATTTTGCCTTTACTTTCCATCGGATGTCAATAGGACCACAAACTAGTCAATCAATCATAATTAACTTAATATTGCAAATAGCTGCACCATTTTTGTCGCTTTCGATGGTTTCCAATCAATGTCTATGTAAGTTTTAAGACGACGTGACGACACAGTGAATATACATCACAAGGCTGTTTCGGACAGCGACTAAAATGTTGTAACTAGTTGAATCTAAAAGTCAATAAGTTGCGATGTTGTCAGTATGTGACAGTCTTTCGTTTTATTTGTATTCGGTATGGAATAAAATGAGAGAAATGATCAAAAATCGCGGCGAAAACTTCTCCTATCTTTTCAATACACTCAACTCGAGTGCTTTCGGAATTGCGCTCTGATCCTCTTATTTTCGAAAGACGCTTTCATCTTCGTTATTCGTAGGACTTTGATGCGTTAGGTGCAACAGCTTTAAATGAAACTGTTTCTCAAATTGTGGTAACCTGAACCTGTAATCAAACAGACACTACAGCTTTGTTCAAGTAGTTGAACAACAGAATTAGAGCAAATTACTTCTATTCAAAAAACAACCCAATCACTGAGCAGATTAGTATATATTGTTTAACGAAGTGACGAATTGACTTACTCTTCCGGAATGGGGAAGTAAGTGCGATATATTACTTTCCATGTGTCGGAAACAAGAGATGCTGAAATTATTAAGCTTAGCCATATTTGTAGTTGCCAGTTATTTTGAGGGTGTCATCAATGATACATTTAACAAATTATACGTAAATTATAAGATAGTAGTAATCAGTGTTAAGTGATTTTCTTTCGATTTATAGACAATTTTCTTCAGTACTTAAATTCTGGACAGTTTCCGTTAGTTGATAAAACCATTGAAGTATATTTTTTGGTCCTATTGATCGCCAAGAGTGTTTCCTGGCCGGGTCTCTGATTTGCCAGGCCAGGGCTATCCTTGAAAATAGTTTTATTTGAAAAGAATATATCAAAAAATTGTGTTAACATGATGCCATAAAACTGGTAATAATGTCAAGACAGCAGATTAAGAAAATAAAAGTTGAGCCGTTTCTGTGCATCTACAAATCGCGTGCTAAATCAGAAGCTTTAGTGCAAATTTCGTCATTCTCTTCGTTCGAACATTCTGACAATATTTTTTTACTTATTTCAATTAAGCGTCTTCTACACCTTGCAAACATGTAGTTTTTAGCTCCGTCAAGGACTGTCATATTCGGTTAGCATATAAATACTTTAAACTCTTGAATATCCGTTGTTGTAACGAAAGTAAATTATTACTTGTAAATAAATACTAAAAATCGAATTTAATATCAATAATCCGTCGATGTACCTACTATAGCCTTTCTTGTGACAAAGAACATGTTTTTAGAATTTCAGTTTCAATTGTCTTACATTTGGAATTGTTTTCATAACGATCTTCTCAAAATATCATTAGATCAGAATTAGAGATTTATGTAATAATTTTAATGGATTCTCAGTATTAGTTGGGTCGTCGCACAATCTCTACAATTTTCCTATAAGGCTTCGTAGTCCGAAAACAGGAAAGATATTCAACACTTCTTTGTTTGCTGTTTGCCAAAATTCGAAATAAATACTTTGGTTTCAAAATTTGGCTTAAACTTGTGCTATTCATATTTGAAAATTGATTTTCACTTGTCAGAGACAAGTAGATAACAGACGAGTAGTGTACTGAGTTTATTTTCACGATTCTTATGAGTCTTTAGAGGGCCTTCGACAAAAAATGAGAAAAATTCCATTTAGTGGAAATAGAAATGAATTGAAATATTCTTCTGAGGAAACTTTCTTAATGGTGAAATCAAACCGCAATGCACGATGGAAGACATAAATAATCCTAATTGGAAAAGTGCCTCGTTGCATCTCAACGATTCCGCTCTATTCAACCTATTCAGATTCTTGTTCAATGCACAGAATCCAGGAGTGCATCATCGTACGTACGTGAAGTATGATGTAACTTATTTTATATTTCCGTTATTTATTGTATGTGGTGATGGTGATGCAGTTCATGTACAAACTCAGTATCGCTCGCTACATTTTTCCTTTCGATTACACACTGAACCGTTTTTTGATGCGGTTGCACAGAGCGTACCGAGTTCACCAAGAAGCACTTTTCACTGGCTCAACTTCACTGTGAATAGTTCATTTATTCAGTCATTCCGTCTGTGCGAGTGGCAGGTTTTTTCTATTCAGCTCGGTGCTATCCGTGTGTGAAAAACCTGTTTTAATCCACCTAGCGGTGCAATTGTGCCTTTCTCATTTCTCTAAACTATGGCACGGAGGCTTTTTATGTTCAACATAATTGTGGAAATGTCCTACGGTGTCGACGGTGAAACACTTGAAACAAAAAAATATCATACTCCATTAGCCTAATCAGCATTAGATCAATGTTATCTGCTTGCTAACTCATTTTGTCATGCGGGGATGGGTATGTGAGGAGGGCGAAAGTCCCATGAACGAACGACTCCCCAGCATAAATTGGTATGCTTGGTAATATAGTGGTGGTTTAAAGATGATGGGGTTGAAAGGGAGGGGTATGAGGTGGTGGTCTGAGGGGTGATTTAAGGAGATTTTTAAAGGAGGGGAGTGAACAGTAGAGGGGGGGTGTAACCCCTCTCCGTAAACCATCAACAACGCCCCTGTTAAAATCCAGAAACCTTATGCGAGTCGAAAAAAAAATTTGGCCCCTCCCCTGGCCGGGATTAGGTTGACGATTTTCAGAGTGATTGCATAACCTTTCTATATGAGAAAGGCAAAAATGTGCAAAGTCCAAAAAAGTGAATCTTCGTCAAATTTTTTTCGTGTTTGCATCAAATCTCGACGTCTTATGCACCTTGAATACATTTAGCATCAAAAATAAAAATTCTATTTTTAATTTTTCCTATAGTTTTTATGAGAAATTTCTGTGTGGCCGCACTCTGAAACCCGTAATTCCGGAACCAGAATTCCGATCGATCCAAAATTCAATAGCAGCCGATGGGAAGGTTACACCTTTCATTTGAGACTAAGTTTGGGCAAATCGGTCCAGCCATCTCTGAGAAAAATGAGTGACATTATTTGACACATACGCACATACATACACACACACACATACACACACATACACACACACATACACACACATACATACACACATACACACACACATACAGACTTTTTCCGATCTCGACGAACTGAGTCGAATGGGATATGACACTCGGCCCTCCGGGCCGGGATTAGGTTGACGATTTTCAGAGTGATTGCATAACCTTTCTATATGAGAAAGGCAAAAATGTGCAAAGTCCAAAAAAGTGAATCTTCGTCAAATTTTTTTCGTGTTTGCATCAAATCTCGACGTCTTATGCACCTTGAATACATTTAGCATCAAAAATAAAAATTCTATTTTTAATTTTTCCTATAGTTTTTATGAGAAATTTCTGTGTGGCCGCACTCTGAAACCCGTAATTCCGGAACCAGAATTCCGATCGATCCAAAATTCAATAGCAGCCGATGGGAAGGTTACACCTTTCATTTGAGACTAAGTTTGGGCAAATCGGTCCAGCCATCTCTGAGAAAAATGAGTGACATTATTTGACACATACGCACATACATACACACACACACATACACACACACATACACACACACATACATACACACATACACACACACACATACAGACTTTTTCCGATCTCGACGAACTGAGTCGAATGGGATATGACACTCGGCCCTCCGGGCCGGGATTAGGTTGACGATTTTCAGAGTGATTGCATAACCTTTCTATATGAGAAAGGCAAAAAGGCAGCATTATGATCTTCAAGTGTAATATTTATTACTTTTCCTGTACGAATGACGCTGCCGCTTGCTGATAGCGAAGCAAAGTGCCTCAACTGGCATCGCATCGGTAGGGTCGAGAGATTTTGCCACATTTTCGCAGCCGGTACACCTTGTTGGATATGATCCTTATAGAAACGTATGGCTATGCTAGCAACCCTATAACTACTACTAGAAGTAGGTACCAGTTCCATATGTTGAGCTGCGAAGTCGAAACGAAACAAGCGTATCATCATCCTTATCCGCATCAGATTCGTACATACGTAGGATAAGTAGCAGAACAGCAGCAGTAGAACCGGAAGCGATATGGCACTGGCATTCACATGCTATTTGATTTTATCTTTTCATTATGGACAGGATCCGGAGCAATGGAAAGGGGATCCTTTTTTCTCTACTCTTGTGCTGGAACTCCCTTCGGGCTACTGGCAAACGGTCATACCCTGTTTTGCAGATTCCGTTCGGAGCAAGATGATGGAATACCTACTCGGAATATGCATCAAGCGTTGAGGCCTCCTAGTACGAGTTTCGACGCAAATTAGATTGTGGGAAGGGGCGATGCTGTATGGAGTTCACATTGGAATTACTTACCGCCTCCTGATGTGATTCTAGTTATATTTAAAACCCTTGTTTGGGGAAAGGATTAAATGAGTTGAGCAGAGTGGACGAAGGTGGGGTGTTATCAGGAAATGCACACAAACACTTTCTCTAAGTGGGATACATATGATGCTTAGTTTATATCTCAATGTTATTAATATTATTCCGTAATTCCTAACGGGCTGGTCTTCCGGCACCAGGAAACCTAGGCACGGTGGAAAGCTGTGCAGTGCTTGTAAGTTGTTGGTATGACTTTTTCCTGCACTTTTGACCTCGACTTTTGTTATTTGTTTAATTAATAATTTTGACATATCATTCGTATAGAAGTAAAACTCTGATATTAAAAATGCATTTGCTACAGTGTTTTTCCTACTGAGACATGGCCTCAATATGCACTGCTCCGTACACCAAGCTGACCATCTTGGCATCTTGATCCTGACCAGATTCAAGTCGAAGAGCATTTGTTGTCCTGACTCCTGAGCTAGTGGGAAAAATGTTATAAATTGCTTTTCTTCCAGCAACTTTATTCATCGCTCATTCTTATCAAATTTATTAATTTCGGAATTTGTGAGTTGAATGCTCAAAAGGCTACCCAGCCAATTGAGCGAGAGAAGACCAACCATCAAGATCGACTACCGGCCACCATTGCAGGAAAAGCGTCCCATTTCCTACGGGAAAGGGGAAAAGCTCAAAGTTTCTTTATTAAATGGGTCTGGCTGGCGTCTGGAACGGGGTAAAAGCGAATGAACACAAACGAAACGGAACACACGAGAACATGATTTCGATACAAAGTGTTTCGGTGAAAGAATGGACGTAGGGTGATGACTTATCACATGCCTAGACTCATCGAGATTTCATCAGACAACCGACACGAGAGGAAAATAAATGGGCTGCCCGTGGCAAAGGTCAAGCTTGGGCAGTGCTGTGATGGTTAGTGATGGGAAAAATAGGGAAGGTTTCCGGCTGCCTGTCCATCGTGTGCAGCTATAAATGGGTTCCTTTGCTACGTCTGTGCTCCTCTGCTGATGCGTGTATCATGCCATACATGTTGTTACGACAAGGATACACTTTTCGCCCCCCTCAGTAAAGCGAAACCGACCGAGCAGGAGCATAGTATGAACAAATTAAATTAGAGCGTTCTTATTAAATAATTCTATTCTTCTAAGAGAGCTTCCCTAATGACTCTTCGGGACATAGAAGTTTTTTTTTCTCCGTTCCAAACCGAGCAGGGATTCTCTATTAGGAAAATGAAAAAGCACTCCACTTCAAAATTGATGTCCAAGGTTCAATGCAATAAAGTAAAAATTCTTTCCATGTACTGCTTGATTTTGTAGTGGCCCTTGTGGTTAATTCTAAACATGCAGCTTTCAGCCCGGATTTCTTTGGTTTTTCTTACTTTGTGCACGGATTAATGAAATTACTTTAACGATGAAGTTTATTTTAACATTAAAAAAAATTTGATGCATTTTACATTACTGTTAATTTATCCATCCCAGTGCCTTTGTCTGAAATTTTCCCCAGGCGTTTGATTTCAATTTGGGAAGTTCGGTTTAATTTTTGATGTTTAATTTATGACTGAAGTGCTAAAAATTCTACAAACCTTAATGAGTACTATTCATTCATTTATTCCCAAGTAGGAGTTGAGGTTTTAAAACACTCTAGTAAAACTTCGATTGCACTTGCAGTGTGCTATAAATCTTAAATTACTACTTGGGATTATATACCTCCACTATACAATTACTATATAATTACAGTCGTAGAAAAGTTTTTCAAATGATTCATATTCTTACTCCAAAAAGTGTATTAGGGTGATGAGCCTATTTTGGCACCATTATGGAGAGGGTCGCACTATTTTTTGAATAACTTAAAAAGAAGCCATATTACCTATAACCTTTTTCAGAATAAAGTATCAGTGTACTGTTTCTTAAACATCTGTATAATGCTTATTTGGCAGAATTGTCTCAATTTTCAGCATAAATGAAAATAAATGTTCTATTCTGTGCATCTATTCCCACCTGAACGGTCCAATTATCGCCTCATGGGTGTGCCGATTTCCACCTCATCGAAAAACAATCTAGTTGAAACGCAATGGCTCATATTTCATTTGCGTCGATTCTATCTAGGTATCCAGATCATGGACGCTAACGCGTGATTTGTAAAACGAATTATTCTGCTTTTTTCAGCCGATCAAAACAAACGTAAACATTACGCACACGAAAGAAACTCATCAGCTGTTAGTAGAAGAGCGCCCAGAACTGCGCATGCAGGAAATAACCATGCGAAAGTTAACAACTGGAATATAAAGTTCACATCACACATTACTTCCTCCCGATCCAAATTGTATGTGCAGATGAAAATAAAATATCTGCGATCAACAATTAGTTGAATAACTTGAAATAATTGATTACTTATACCTGAAATTGCATAACATTATGTTTTAAAGTTCATGTTTTGCTTTGGCCGCACTGGTGATTCTTTTCTGTATGATGGATGCAAAAAGTTGGTTTTGATTGTGGTAGTGTATCAGCAAAACATGCCAATAATAGGAACCCCCGTATTTAGTTTTATCCTATTATAACACTAGGTCTATTCTAGTGTTTGACGAGTGCTTTTAAAGTGAAATAATCGTAAAAAGGTTCTCCAGCTAAAATAAAGGTATGTATCAGTGCAATATTTAATATATTTGTGCCGGAATAACGAGATATGAGGCGGTAAATGCTGGCTCGAAAGTGTTTATTTTGCTAAGCGCCGTTGCGTCCTGTTTCGGTTCACTACGCGAGTGAGGCGGATCAGCAGATATTTCAATAAGGTGATTTTGTTTTAATTAAAAGTTGGATTTAGTGGATAGTTCTGAATACGTATGTGCACAACAAATAAAGAATATAACTTGAGCTTTTTTTGCACACCTGTTTTAGCCAAATCGATATTGTCATTATCTCATATGCTTGGTTCGAAACCAAGGGGTACGAAATAGGGTCACAATAGGCTCTACTGCCATAATAGGCACATCACCCTACATGAAAGTAATTTGTATTGGTATTTAAAAAGTTCAACTGACAATGTGTCTTAATGAACTAAACTAGACTAAAATTAACTAAACACAATGAAAACTGGAGGAGGCTCCACGACCATGGATATTGTAGCAGCTATTTCAGTCCACGTGATAAACGGTGTAAACATCGCCGAAAGACTGCAACGATGTCATTCTTATATCAAGCCACCTTGCGGCGAAGACGCAAACAACGTAGTTCACGTCCACACTAACCAAATACACGTCGTCAAATCTCGTCCTCAGCCCTCTAACGTTCTGATAGTAGATCCGTAAACCATATGCCAGGCATCGTGTTATACAACCATTCCCAGGATAGCAACACCGCGAGCAACGCTGGGGAGCAGATTGAACTGTCATCTGTAAGGCCGATGACATACTTACGCGATTTGCGAAGCGTTAGCGGTAAGCGAAGCGAATGCGTTTGACCTATCTCTTTAGTGTGTGCATGTAGAACGCGTAATACTGTCATAGTAAAAGCGGGGCGAACGCGGCAAAACACTATGTAAAGTGCTCAGACGCGTCCGCAAACGCTTCGCTTTCCGCTTCAGCTTGTCATCGGCCTAAGAGAAACAAACTGCAACACGAATGGCATGACCGAGTCGATACTGTTATGATCAGTGGCTGACTGCAATGGGAGGCACACTTAAAGGTTCGCAGTATCTCCTATAGCTTCGGAAAGAAAGTGGACAGATACGATGCGATCGAGCTTTTCATTTTCACATTGAAGATTTGCAGCAGCTGTAGAGTCAATTGAGTTTTGTTTATCAGCAGACTGTAAGTTAAATTTACATTGAGGGTGGATTGCTGCGAAAGGATATATACCTCCTTGGCTTTACCGGCCACAAAAGAAATCGCCGATTTGGCAGGTAGTCCGAGTTTGCTTGCCGAGAAGCATAAAGTTTATCCGGGACGATGGATTCTCCTTCTACCAACTTTGAAAGTAATGGCGCTCAGCAGGAGCGGATCCAGAAAAAAATTTCGGGAGGGGTCCGAAATTTTGAACATTGTACAATACGTCATGCGTTGAAACCTCATTTAATGAAATTCAGTTTTGGTTGTCAAATTTGGTTTGTAATGATTTTAAGTTTAAAACTGATAAAAAATTGAAACTAATTCAAAATTTCTCAACAAGTTAAAAAATTTGGGAGGGGATCCGGACCCCCAGGACCCTCCTCCTGGATCCACCACTGGCGCTCAGAGATGAGAGAACCTTGTCCTTGGGAACAAGATGAACTATACTCGGTTGCAAATCCTCCCCTAGGCAATCTTTCAAAATGGAAGAAACTTCACCATTCGTCCGCTGGGGTCGAAGAAGACCCATAACAGTTCTTCAGGTGGTGAAACTGTGATTTTTGTTTCCAGCGGATCATTTTTACGTTTGCGCTTAGGAGTGTTTGGATCTGGATTATATGCACAAATTCTTTTCCACGGTGTTTTTACGGTCGGAAATATCGGTTTTGAGTTAACCTTAACCGAGCGAACTTTTACCACATCCTACCAACATGCTATGTCATCCTTTGAAGATTTCAGTGAATTGCCGTCGGGCTTTGTATTGTATTTGCAACAACGCGATGCCACTCTACCGAAAGTATCAAGTCAACACAGCCGTTACATATCCATAATAAATTCTGTGTGTTGGATCTCAGGACGCTTTGTACCTTCACACATATCATGTGAAACGAATGTTCGCCGTACCCACTACGCGTGTTTCGCTCAGAATTATTAAGGATAAACGAACAATAGTGCGAAAATCGAAAAAAGAAGGTACTGTAATAATATTCTACATAAGCTGATTGATTTTCATGACGATCCAACACACGGTACGGAAAAAACTGCTTTTTTTCTTTATCGATTTTCGCACCATTGTTAGCTCTTCCTTAATGATTTTAGAGCTGTTGGTACACCATGCATTTGAACTAAAAAATAACGCCTAGCGGGTACGCAGTATGGGCAGAAAATTGAATAACTCCAAGGGACCATTCATAAATTACGTAACGCAAAAATTGCCCAAAATTGACTCCCCCCTCCCCCTTGTAACAAATTGCCACAAATTTCTCCATCCCTCCCTCCTCTATCCCGATCAGAAACGCATAACAAGAATATTTCAAAACTATATCTCCCGTTGTTACTTGTTATAATTTTCTGTTATTTTAACTACTAACGAGACCAAATTTATAACACGATATGTTACGAAAATTGCATTCTGTTATAATCTTGTTATTTCATTCTGATCGGGATTACGTAACAAATTCCCAGAAATTTTTTTTCTTCGGTGAAAACGTGTTATGTAACGATCTAGCTAACTCCCCCTCCCCCCTATGTCACAACTTGTTATACCCCCTCCCCCCCCCCCCTAAGAGCGTTACGTAATTTATGAATGGTCCCCAATGAGTATTATTACGCGTGACGATAAAAGCGAACTTGCACGCAACTTCTGATAACTCAACTAGTCAGCAGGAGAGGTCGCTTTTGACGATAAAATTGAGCCTGACGAAATGCGAAATGATAACATCAAGTAAAAATAACACAAATAAAACTATCACTTTCACAGAACATATGCATAAATGTGTCAAAAAATCTCACTCATTTTCTCAGATATGACTGGGCCGATTCAAACAGTATTTTATTCAAATGAAAGGTTTAACCGCGTCACTGACTGCTATTGAATTTTATTTGAATCGGAGCTCTGGTTTCGGATATATGGGTTGAAATCTGCGGCCACAAGTAAAATTTCCATATAAACCGAGATCACCTATCTAAATCACGCAAAATTAATAAAATGATATCTGAATAAATTTGTGATGCTGGCTGACTGAAACCCAATTAAATGTTCTCCCGGATGGCTCGAGTTCTTCATAAAGTTTCAAATCAAAGGTATACTATCCTTCTTCGTTATAGTGGCCCAGACATGTCTGGTCCATA
This sequence comes from Topomyia yanbarensis, assembly GCF_030247195.1. Classification (NCBI taxonomy): domain Eukaryota; kingdom Metazoa; phylum Arthropoda; class Insecta; order Diptera; family Culicidae; genus Topomyia; species Topomyia yanbarensis. The sequence continues at coordinate 384,002,382 of NC_080672.1, forward strand.
TTAATATTCTATCCTTATCAACTGCTGTCGAAATTCATTTTAATCGAAGTTCACAAGAATTTCCCAGAAACTGTTTGCCTTTCTCGTATAGAAAGGTTTTGCAATCACTCGGAATTTTTTTATTAATCGAGACCCGGAGGGATTCCTCCCCGATACCCTCTTACGACATTACTTCGAGGAGGGGTTTTTTATGTGCAAAGCACACACTCCAATCCAATTACTTAGTAGTTAGTTTTTTCAGTAGGGTTTCAGCACACCTGCTCTACATACTACCAGTTTTCGATCATCCATGCAATATGACAATTTCTATTTGGCAAAAAGAAAAATAACTGTGGGTCGAGAATTAGTGCTCTTCTCCTATAAGAACAATTTGGGCGGCAAATTTCAGCTTGTCAAATTTACCAAGCCTTTCGGCTCCCTTAAGCCATTCAGCACCGTTACTCCCTTCCCGTACCATTCAGCACCACTTCCTCGTTGAGCTCCCGGCTTGTTCGCGTACTACTCAGTATAGTCCCCGACGATGGACCTAGCCTACTCCGAAGGAGAATTTCCCCGTGAGAGAAGTTCTTCCGAAACAGAATCTATCTACCAGGTGCTGAGCTCAGTGCGGCGATTGCGGTGGAGCAGGGAATCCGGTTCACTGGTGCTCCGACGTCCCGCGATTGGTGGTATGTCGTCGAAATCTACCCAGTCTAGTCCCCGGATATGAATCCAACTTCCGCCGACAGAGAGTTCCCCGGTGAAAGAAGTCTTCCCGATATCGATTCTTCTTTGATTTTTGCAATATTTCTGGGCCAACCGGTTCCGTAGTCGGAACGACGATTCCAGATGGAGCGTGACGTCCGGTTCGTTGGCCCTCCGACAAGCAATACCCTGTGCTCTGTCGCAGTTTACTCAGCTAGTCCCCGGCGAAGGATCTGCTCTACTCCGGCGGATAGTTTCCCGGCAGTGATTGATCTCCCGAAACCGTTTCTCGCTCTTCACTTCACCATTTTCGCTGTAAGGCGGTCGTGATCTGCGTCACCACTCTGACCACGTGTTTACGTCGCATGTCCTTCTGTAGACGACATTATCCGGGTTGGTGCCCGGTCCTCTCGTTTCAAGCATGCTCCGGTGTCTCCTCGACGTTCTCACACTCCGGACACAATGGTGACGTTGCGTCTCCGAACAGATGAAGATACTTCCTGAAGCCCCGACAGGAACTGTGTAAAGTGAAAGTTCCCCTCTCCGCGCTTTCTGTTGATCCGTGTCGACAGGTAGGTCCACCTTCTCTTCTCCATATTGTCCCATTCCTGTTGCCACCTCGCCATAGAAACGATTCACGATTGATGCCGATGTGGATTATCCCGGCGATAACGCATACTGCCTCCGACGATATTGTTCTGTGAGCTCTCGCGACTCGTATAGTATCAGTTTATCATTATCATTTTTTCAACGTAAATTATATTTTTCAATGCATCGATTACAAATCGAAAGCAATTGCAGAGAAACTCAACAGAATTGGATTTCATCAATTCCCGTTTTTATGCCCGTTGTACCCCATTTCCCGTTAAAGCATTAATCTAATATTCGACCGTAGTCCATCCCACGTTAGCACAAACAACCGATAAATTTTTATCAAGATTGACTACTGATAACATTTTGAAAAAACTGTCTCTGAAGTATAATATTACCATTATAAATATAGTAATTTTTTATATCGATTATAGATATTTTAACCTTATGGTTATTCGCCTCTTTTCGGATTAGAAAAATCTCTTCAGAAAAATTTCGAACCCTATGCGCGGGATTGGGAATCAAACCCAGGTGAGCGGCTTACAAGGAAATCGATTTACCAACTACGCTACACCCGTCCCCAATATAGCATTATCATCAGCTCTAAATACGTATAATAAGCTGATATAACGTGCATCAAGGATGTTTGCTTTACATATGCATTTAGTGCTATTATAGAGCGTATATAAATCCGATATAATGCTGAAGCTATGCTATACGTTTATTGGTTATACAGCTCCTCTTGTGAATTGTATTCGGCATATTTCATTGCATTCGAACATATGCAATATATCCCGGCAGCAAAAGCAACGCCAAGGTACCTCTGTTCAAGATTCCGTAAAAGTTAAAATATTCATTATAATGCATTGAAAAGACGTCAATTATAGTTCTAAACAATATTCCTCCTTTTTGTTCCTCACGCTGAAAAGGAAACAGAATAAAACCATTGCAAAACCACTGCGGTAAATGAGAGCTAATTCCCACACTACTTTTACAGTAAACGGCAAGTTACGGCGGATAGCCTAGAACAACGTTTCAATAGCCTACTGATCGCCAGCATCTAGTTTAACCTGCCTGTCCGCCATTTCGTTTACTGGGTTGAAGCTTCTTAACCCCCGCATGTACACGTTGTTTATAAACAACGACGCACAGTGGCTGGAGGCTGGCCAAAACCTCAAAAATTTATTTTTGAAATATTGATATTTTATTTTTTTTTTTAATTTCTCATGTATTGAATGACGTATATTCAAAGTTTTATGATCATTGGATAAGAACACGAGTTTAAATGTAGCAAAGTCAGGACTTTTTAATGATTTTCATTTCCGAAACCACCATTGATCTGTTCACTTCAAATGCATGTTGCTCTTTTGATTTTGGTCCGATTTTAGCAAAACTTGTTTCATTGTGTAGCGGAACGAAAGAACTTGGATAGTGAATAAAATACATTTGGTAAATTTGCTTGGATCAATGAGATTTCGTTTAAATATTTTTGAGGTGGCCAGATCAAAAATACTTTCTTCACTAATGTATTCTGTACAAATTTCGGAATCATTTCGGAACAGTCACATAGTATACATTCTATGGGAAATAACCTCTACTTTTCGAATATCATGGTCTCGTTCTGCGTCTAGGTGCGCAAAAAGGTTTAAGGAGATTTTGAAGCTTTGTTGCTGATATGGAGGTGCATGGTGTTTTGTCTAAAATATTTAGACAATCTACCAACCAACGCGTTATACAATGGATTTAAAGTAATGATCTTCATTTTTTATGGTATTGCTGACATTGGTGAACAGTAACGGAAAATCTATCATGAACACGGGATCATAGTTATAAGAAAGGTTCAATGACACTGTATGGAAAAATGCATTTAATATTTTACGACTTTTGACATCAAAAATGAGCTCAGCACCTCAAAATTAGCTTAAATTGAGATTTTCAGCCAAATTAGGTAACATTCGAGGTTTTGTCCGACTTTTGTTTGAAGACCCGCCACTGTGCGACGTTTTAAACAGCTATAACTTTCGATTTAAGCAAGATTTGCTCACAAAAACAAGTAATGAGAATAAATATGACTATTACTTTTCATTTGAGCACTAACAGTTACAAGTATCAGCTCTATATCTGCACTTATTGCATTTAATCTGATTAGATTCTGATGCAGCAGTGCTGCCAGGGACAGTCAACGTTGATGACAAAAAATGAAATTTTCATATGTCTTCGTTATTTCGCAATATTATTGAAAACTGATAGAACCCATCAATTAAGACATTTTCCACGCAATTGGACTATTGTAAATATTTTAGGACAATTGTATTGTTCATTGGAAGGTAAAAATAAGGCAGCTTCTAGCATTACAAGAGAAGCGCCTATCTTTATGGAAAAGGGGTGTTGTTTTTCTTAACCCCACCATTTGATAGCAAAAATAGTTATGAAACCCAACATATACTTGAAAAAAATTAGGCGTGCAAGCGTTAATATCATGAGGAGTGCCAATGACAGGCTTTCATAGTTAATGCTATATAATGGGATTAGTAATGCAGAAAATGCCGACTGCTAGCGCACAGGACTGTGGAAGGGCTATTGCTACGATCCGTTTGACCATTAACAGAAGAATCCTTCATGACTGAGGCTTGAGCATACGATGACTGGCTTATGAGACCAGTTCCTTATATTCTGACCAACCTGACAAACACAAGCATTTAATTGAAATGTGCCGATATAATCTCTGGTAACAATATGCAGTAGCAAACGTCTGAACAAAGTATTTAGGAACTGTATGTTATGCACAAATGGAATAAATTAGAATAATTCCCCTAGAAAACTCATCTTCGATAGTCGATATGTCTCGTTTTCATGTTAAGCGCGAGTGACCGGTCAGGTTAAAGCCACTTTCAATAAATCCAATCAGTCAATCAATTCTTATCACGTTCAATGAATAATTTCACTTCTATTTTGTACAACTCACTTGGATTTTCACCAGAGACCCATAGTAGCAAAAAAATTGCATCTCAGAAACATTCGCCACAAACAGCAGTAAACAACAAACTAATGCACTCAGAGTTACCACAGATTCTTCGATTCATAAGGTGCAAAAATATTGATATTATTATAAACCGAAGCATGTGTTACTATTAGGTCTTCCTCCCACCTCCTCGACTGTTTCCCGAGACGGCTTCCGGGTTCATGGCAGAAAGTGTACAAATATGTATTCCATTAGCAGTGGCGGCTCCAGTGGGGGGAGGTGCAGAACTGTTGCGGGTCATGATTCTGATTGTAATATTTATTGTACGGTTCAGATGTGCGAGCGAAGGGGTTTCACGATCGCATAAGAATGAGCGTTTATGAGTTCGCGCATGAGACCGCGTTGATCAGTTTTTTTATGTGCTACAGCATTTACTGAATCATCGGGGAGTTTTGTTTTTGTGAAATCTTGAGCGTGCTGTGCGCGGACGATCGCGAATGCTTGTTCGTCTATATGTATCATCGTCAAGGGCTCGAGCGTTTATATGCTAACGTGCTCCATCGCGTGGGAGTTTGTGTGCAGCATGTATGTAACTTCTCGTGTATTCGATTTTATAACCGTGTGGCCAATCGCGAATCTTGCGAATCTTCATAGAGCTTCGTACCACTCCAGGACAACATTTGAATAGTGGCACGAAGCCAGATCCAGCCAGAAGATCATATGGCCCTATTTTGCTTCAACGGAGGAAGCAGACGCTTCTGTACATATTCCTTGAGGTAAATCTCCTCGTTTTCAGTGCCGATAGTCATGAACGGCGTACTCCGTTTGCCACATCAGTAGATCGCTTGCCAAATCATGTATTTATTGGCAAACTTTGAAAGTTTCTACTTCCTTACTTCCTCCGGAGCATCAAACTTGTGCTGGGCGGTGAAGAACAGCAGCCCCGGAAGCTGTCGGAAGTCCGCCTTAACGCAAGTCTTATTAGTCTTGATGACACAATAAGGCTTCATCAGCATCTGGGTGTACTGTTTCTGGGTTTGCGACTTTCCCACTGAATTTTGCCGAGACAGATTCAACATTTTGGCAACATCTCTGACCAAAGCATTGGGATTCCGCTCAAACGCTTTCACTACATGCTTGTGATCCTGATCACGAATAGAACATCCATTCTGACCGTATTTATCCTTCCGTTCGATGCTTAGAGTTTGGTAGTAACGTTTATTAACACGACTCACCGTTGACTGCACGATTCCCAGCTGTTTTACGATGTCCTGATGAGAGAGTTGAGGATTTTCCAGGTGCTTGCGCAAAATCAATTCACTATGTCGCTTTCCGGGTAATCCTATTTTTTCCAATTTTAGAAAAACTGACAGCGATAAAAATACAGTGTAAACGGTACGCTCTAAACTACTTCTACCCAAATATTCAAGAGAAAATACCCATACATCGTTTTTTTCCGTGATGCAATTTAATGTGGGAAACCCTTTGCGTATGAATGATTGCAATTGAATGTTCGCGTTTGTGACCAGGTTTGTGTTATTGCGAAAGGACACAAGCGTTTGTACGTTTGGAATGGAAGAGTGTGCAATTGATTGTGTTAGTGAGTGTTAATATGAACCTAATTTAAAATATAGTAAAAGAAGAAAAAATAACATGCCGTAGGAAGGTAAAGAAGATGCAAAGAGATTAAGTAGAAGCGTAAAAATTTACCGACATTATTTTTGGTATACATGACTGGTGGAAAAGCAAATTAATAGAAGTACAACAAAAGCAGACTAATGAAATAGAGGAAAAGAGCACATGTAACAAGCAATCAAACTACTTGAACTCATCTAAATACCAGCAAATGATATTTATTTACCATTAATTGTCATATACTATTAGATTTGTCAAGCTATGCTGTCTGGAAATGGCTGATACACGTGCGTCAGTAAATTATTCGTAACTTAATTTATCCAATCCGATCTTCTCGATTCCGATAGCATGAAGTATTAAGTCAATTTACGCTTGTCCGGACATGCCGCAGACTCAAATGATTTGCATTTAAAATATCCTGACTCCTGCGGTAGAAGACAAAGGGTTAAGTCGTTGGGAAACTCTAAGCTTGCTCATGTTGCTCATCCATTTCCTGACCCAGCTGTCACAAATATTCAGACGAACACATACACAGTACTAGTACACTAGTACTAGTATTACTAACCTAACACTAATAGGCTTCCACTTTTACATTTCTTTAGTGGTTGATCGTTAGTTTGGGCAGGTGCAGAGTATGAAAAAGCACAAAACATAGAAAAGACCATAAGCCCTCTCGGTCTCCTCGATGCACCACTATCGGGGCGTAATTTAATAACCATCCTAAATCAATTTTTTTCAGAGGTTCTTTAAAACTGATGCAGGAAATATACTTGATGATGATTGCAATACCGTCAAACCGATCAACTTAGGGAAGGGAAAAAGAAAGATATAATCATAAACAAATTACAAAATGTAGAGTAGAATGGGGTCAAATAGGTATACGGGTACAATAGGTATAGGGCATTATCTTTGCTATGTTATAGCAAAGGTCGCTCATGTTGGTTAACTAGATACACGGTAGAGAACATCGTAAACGACTGTCACTTTGACTGCTACAGTGGATCGGCTGTACTAGAGACGGCGCCGGTGGTTAAGTGGTAAGCGTGACCGCCACTCATTCCAGTAGGCCTGGGTTTAATTCCAGCCGAGGTCGTTGAAATCTTTCTGAGGTGAAAAAATCTGTGGTCCCGTCTTCCTTCGGATGGGAAGTAAAGCCGTTGGTCCCTGGTCCATGAGTTGATGGATCGATATGTCGTCCAGATAGTGGAGTCACCTCGCTGGCGTCGGTAAAGAAGAAGTAGAATCCAACTTCTATAGTTACTAACAAATATCCTCTTCCCGTGATACTTGCGGAGTGCACTGTAGTATATATGGCCTCTAGCAAAAGCAAGTAAAGGACTAACAATTCCTTCCCTTTCCTTCCGCGATCTACGTTCGGGCCTGGCCGGCACCGCTATTGATCAATAAACACTTTAGGATTACCAGGAGTTGCACATTGAAAGATGTTTCGCTACTGCCAAGCATAATTATCTACTGATTCCCTCTGCAACTTCAGCTAGTTCAGATCGATAACGGAGTAGCAGCCAGGGGTGGTCGCACAAGCTCAAGCTCAAGCTCAGTGGATCGGCTGTATTAGATACGGCGTTGTTTAATTTTTCGCGTGTTGTTCTGCAAAAATCCATTGTCTTTCGTCCTCAGTACAGTAAATTTAATCAATGTAAAAAAAATGTCAAGAGATTTTTTTCTTATGTAAAAATTAATGCTGAGCACGCGTTTTTCGATACTTTTTGCTTTAAAAAAATAATACGGTAATCATGAAACATACGCTTGGGGCACGACATGTCAGCCGTTTGGGGCACTATAGGTCACTACAATTACTGTAAAATATCAAGCAATTAATTTCAATTGGAGACTTTCAGCCATATCCCAAAGCTCCACTGCGATCGAATCGAATCCGAGACCGAAAGCGTGTGAAAGTGAAGATGCACTTCTCACTGATTCAGTGATACTGGAGTCTATACGAGCTGAGCAAGCAGCTACAGCTAGAAAAAATTCGCTGAAGATAAAATAAAAATTGCTGCTGAAAAAAAGAAAAAGGAGAGACAGCAAATTGGCAGACACAGATGGAAAAAGAACGAAAATTGATCGAAAAAGAAAATCCAAAAAAAAAACTACTACGAAGCGCAAAGATGGTCGTCCCGCAGCTAAGCAACCACGTGAGCCAGAATGCACAACTTCTTTTCCACACTCTGGCGACGACGAGGACACGGAAGAAGTCATTCGCAAGTACAAAACCAAACGCAACTGCTGAAAAATGCACGTTTTTTCAACATTTCCCTAAGCGGTTTCATGATTTTTCACATCATTTGCCACTTCTTCATTTTTACCCTAATTGCGTCAATAAGTACCATTTATTATTAATTTTAATTTTAATTAAATTATTAATTTTTTAATAAACTGCAGTGTTTATACTCTTCAAATAAAATTTGAACCACTGATTTCCTAGGGTTGTACATCGTTTTGTCTAACCTCGAATAAAGTGACCTATCGTATCCCCAGATTTTGAATACGTCGAAAAAAAGTACCTTCGTCTTAATAGTTAAAAAAAGTACCTTCGTCTTAATAGACGATGCCAGATCAATAACCTTTCCAACGAGTGCTTGTATGTCTAAATCGGTGCAAAAATACCATCATACGAGCTCGTTAAAGAAAACTGACCTACTTGACCTCACTCTACTGTACTGCTTAATTGGATACATTTAGTTTAAATTTCACCTTCTAAATTAATTAAAATTTTGGAACCAATTTTAAGCATATTCTATTCCATTCTAACCCGGTATTGAAAAGCATCCTGGAAAACACTGCAGGTATTCTTTAGTGTTTTTCTTGTCAACATTAATATTTGAAGTATATTACAATATATCGCAAATATTAAAACGTCCTGGCCTACTGAGCAGAGTTGAGTTTGAAGATGTTTCAATATTATACGGCAATTCAATTATTCATTTAATTGAATGAATGAGGAATTAATTTAATGAATGAGGAAGAAACGAGGACAACCGTACCGACCGTTTCAGTTTATAGGGGGTTATGATAAAACGTTGGGAGTGACTTTGCTAAGAAGGTTAATGTCACTCCTTTGGTCTTTTGGGATGGGACAGAGATATTTCCACCTTGCCATGGCTCACGAAGCCTAGGTTAAAGCGCCTTTACTCGCTCTCCTCCAAACTAATGCTGACTTCGGTTCTAGAACCGAGTCGCTCTAGGTTCGCTCTGATATTTACAAAAGCCATATTAAAATGATAGTTCAAAGCGAACCTAGAGCGACCACGATCCAGAAATAAAATCACCATTAGCATGCACCTGTGCTTAAAACTTCCATTGTTCTTAGAAGGTTATTTCGAGAATAAAAAATGTGATTATTTCCTAGTTTTGGTATTTAAATATAAATATATTGGAGCATGGCAGAATTTTGAAACCAATTTTTAGCATATAAAAAGAAATAAGGGACTAGTACAATGGCTCTACGTATGTTTCTTAGGCGGACTTCACCGTATTATTATGGCTAGCTAATGCAAGGCGAATGAATTCTAAGAAACTCGATCTTATCGATGGTTTCAAAATATGCAGCTTCAGTCAATATCGTGCAGTTTGTTCCCCCAAAAACAGCTCAATTTCGGGCCTAAGGATCCCCTTAACTATTCATTGCTCTCTCCGTATAAATAGCGTCAAAAATCGCGATCCCAAAATTTAAAATTTAGTTTTATAAACCAAAAATTTGTTATATAGTGTCAGAATACTGCACCCCTCCTTTGCTAACGAGCTGGAGCCGTCTGTGTCTATACCAGCATTGAACAGTACAACGATTGTATCAATATGTTTATGTTCATATGATTGAAAAGTGCAGTTAAGTATAGATATACGGTTTATTGGCGATATGAGAGGGGTTCTGCATTTCACAGTGAAATATTCTGTTGCTTCCACATGTACGTGATACAAAGGCATACTGGAATGGATGAAAAATTTCAATCAATGCTGATTTTTCTTTGAACATCCAGTCGTGCAGTTATTTTCCCTCCTCATTCGGTTCAGTATTAACCATTTGTAGGACTATTATTGGAGTTTTATTGCAATTTTTCGGCTAAAAGGGCGTGCAAATATCACTATCAGGCAGAACACACAATATGGTCCATTTCTAATCAACATCGGCAATTCCCCGCACCACCACCTCATCCGGGGATGAATTGCTTCATTTACCCCCATACGTAATTTACGCCTCGATAACAATCAAAAGTAATTTATTTCCATCCATACTTCATCGAATGCGTCTCGCTTTTCCCACCTTCCCACCCACCCGGCTCAGCCTGGTTCGACACTAGCAGGCCTTTAGCCGAATAGTGTTTGCTATATTGAACCAGAGTTGAGGGCCGTTATTCCATCCCATAAAACAGACCTTGCCATTGGAGGTCCGTTCATGATGGAATGGAACGGAACTGCACCAAACATAAACGAAATTTCTCCTTTCTCTCTCTCTCTCTCTCTCTCTCTCTCTCTCTCTCTCTCTATTTTACGCAACTTCCGGGCTTTGCGTAACAGCTCTAGCCAGGCAGCAAATGTTGCTACAATGTTGTGAGCATAAAAATTGCAGTAGTAATAAATTGAAAATTTATTATTTATATTTAGAGAGACATAAAGTTTAATAAACGATGCATACTGAAACGAACGTTGACTCACTATGCACGATGGGAATTGCAACGTTTCAGCAATTTGGTAGTGATCATTTGCTTGTGGAATCGTGAAACCGTATAGATCAAATGGCTGCTTGAAAGTTATGTATTACATATCAAATTATAACATTATAACCAAAAAATTTTCCAGATATTCACGATAATACTCAGAATCGTGAGCCGATTCACTGTATCACTTCTATTTCAAGTCAGGACGACTTCGCCAATTTAGTAATGACAAATACTCAATCAAACTAGATTTGAGATTTTTTAATTAAAGGAAGTCTAACAATAAAACCGAAATTTAAAACTAGTCACAGCTTTCAACTTCCCGTTTTCTCTCCGTGTCTCACATTGTAACACTTCTACTGCAATGAAGTTAACCCAACAATTCACCCACTGCCGACAAGATGTAGGTACCCACACCAAAGCTCAATACTATATACATAGTTAAATGTACCTATATCAATATATGCCATTCGGCAGTTAGACTGAGAACGGGTCGGCTGCAGATAGTTTTATCATCGCTCATGTTTATTCATAAACAGATGAATTTTCAATCTATCCACATTTCTGTATAAACATGAACGACCGGGATTTGATTGACTGCAGCGGCGAGTAAATCAATCTGGCCACCAACCAACCGACTGATAGGCTGCCGATTGGGCTCTAACTTGTCATATTCCATTAGCGAGTTATTGATTCTAATCTCGAATGTACACTCCGGTACCGCATACCGGTGCGGTGCGGTAGCACCGAAGGATTGTAACTCCATTTGCTGATTAGAGATCAGTTGTTCATATTAGCAAACATTATCTATTACCAGTTCATGAATCTTAATTGCAATCTAGCTGTTTGAATACATAGCGAATTCGGACAATGGCTGGTAGGACTGGTCATACATTCGACGGCCCCATGAATGGAAGGTCAGATCGATTTTGCAATAGTTTGTTTATGATAAGTAGCTGAAGGTGAACTGATTTGCATTTTGACAGGGATAAGGATCAGTTTGTTATTTGGTAGAAATAACTCAACGTGGCAATGCGCCATTCACTGTTGCAACTGACGTGGAAGTACCGAGGTGGTTGGGTTCGTAGAAACTAGAAGAAAAGCAAGACAAGAATACCAGGCTAACTTTTGAGTTTTTGGAAATCTTAATGGAATTCCTAATAAGTAAGTTTTTCAAACGAAATAGTTCTTCTACGACTCCACTATTACTTTCACCATACCTGTAGCGACGCATTTCTATTACATCAGTTTCCTGAAATTGATTGACGGTCTTGAATTGCCTTCATCGAAAACTTATGGCAGAGTTCAATCGATGCACATTTGCAGGGCCGGTGGAACACGTGGGTAGTATGGGTAGTACTACCTATTCGAAAATTGCCGAGGTGGGAATTACCCACTCGAAAGTGTAAAACAAACCAAAACCTGAGATTAACCATGTATGTGTCTTGCGCTTAAAATGCGTCTGAAATTCTCGATGTACAACAATTTCTCAATGTGATTCAGATACAAATTTATTTGCTTTACAATTTATATTTCTTAATAATCGGGATTTGTTTGAAATTAGAAATTTTTTTTATATATTTCTATTCAGGGGAATACATTTTGACACATCTACATCTTAAAACAAGGAATTCAGAAACAAAGAGAAACACTATTAGGCTTTTTTATAAGGGAGGCAAACGACATACACGAGAGGGATTGATTCCAAAATCAATAGCAGAGACCGTATCAGGGAAAGTGAGGAGAGGACGGACAACAATGACAAGGAAAAAAGGAATTAAACTTGCAGCTTTTCAGCAAACGGAAGATCACCGTCAGGACATCATGAACCATCTCGCCGACTTGCCTCCTTAGATTCGTTGGGAACTCTTGGGATCAAAATCCCAGCTTGCTGTTAGCATGTCAACCAAAAGAGAAAAAGTAACTAAATGTGGATATCTATCTCGTTAAAAATTTGTATATGAGAGCAGTTGTGCAAATTTTCATTTTCAAATGCCAACTTTCAGCTCAATTAGTGGCGGCGCTAAGAGGGGGGGCGAAGGGGGCAACTGCCCCGAGCGGCAAAATCAGGGAGCGGCATTTCCTACTCAATAAATTTCTATAGTATTTGTTTAGTAATTATTCAAGTTTCATTAATCACGATAAAAATCAAGAGCAGGTGAAACGATTGAATTTATATCATTTTGGCGACTATTGACGATTAAAAAGGTTGAGGATCGGGATGATGGAAGCGATAGAACAAAACTATATACATATTGCAAGATAGTAGTGGGAGTATGCAGACTAATTTGTTGGGATTAAACCAGAGAGCTTTATCATATACAGGTTGCTTGGTCCATGGTTAAGAATCTCTTTAGGGGTGATAGAGGATCATATTTGGAGAAAAAATCATTCTAGCTTGAGCTTGAGCTTGTTCGACCATCCCTGGCTGCTACTCCGTTATCGATCTGAACTAGCGAAACATCTTTCAATGTGCAACTCCTGGTAGTCCTAAAGTGTTTATTGATCAATACCGGCGCCGGCCAGACCTGAACGTAGATCGCGGAAGGAATGGGTAGGAATGGGATACTTGCTTTTGCTAGAGATGCCGTATATACTACTGCGCACTCCACAAGTATCACAGGAGGAGGATATTTTTGTCAGTAAGAGTATAGAAATGGGATCTACTTCTTCTTTACCGACGCCAGAAAGCTAACTTCACTATCTGGACTAGATATCGATCTACCAAACTCATAGACCTGGGCCCAACGACTTTACTTCCCTTCCGAAGGGAGACGTGATCACAGATTTTTTCACCAGAGAAATATCTCAACGAGCTCGGCTGGAATTGAACCCAGGCAACTGGATTAAGTGGCGGTCACGCTTACCACTCAACCACCGGCGCCGTCTACATAGTTGAAGAAAAAAACGTTCTACGCGAATAATGAAATTTCAACAGTTACAGAGTTATTGAACTTTTCTGTAAACTATTTGTTTTTCTTTAAATGCCTCTAACTTAAAAAGTATACATTTTATTTGCTATCTTTCAATTCCGTTGGAGAGGTGTTTTCTTTCCTATTAAATTGCGGGTACGGTACCAACATAGTAGATAAGACAAACGGTCTAATAAGTGTTCTATAGAAGTTTGGCTTCGTGCGGTACCTAAATTTTTTTTTGAGTGAGTAGACCCGGCGATTAGCGAGGGGTAAATAAATCTGCAATTTCTTTTTGTTCAGTGATTTCTAGACGGAAAGCTATGCGAAAGCTTAAAAACGATAAGGTCGTTGGGAAGGGCAAAATCCCGGGTGAACTTTCAAAAGTTAGGAGTGACTGGCTGTGCGAAACAATCCACTGCGTGATCGGGATGATCTGCGTGGAAGAAAAAATGCCTTCGGATTGGTTGAATGGCCTCATATGCCGTGTTTATCGTGTTATGTTGGGCAGACTGCGGCAGACTGCGCCCGTTGGCTGAATGCTTTGTCGGCGAATTTAAAAGCGGGTTCCGAGTTAACGACGGACCAAATGTTTACCCAGCGACAAATTCTGGATATATACATATACATATCTTCAAATACTAGCTACATATGATAACGATGTTATTCACGAAGGCAAAAGTCATGTTGCTGCTGCGAGTATGGTTTACGTAGTCAGCTAATGAGCAATAACCTAAGAATGCGCGCAAAACATGATTTATTCAATTCACTAATACTCCCTGTTGCTCTATACGGCCATGAAGCATGGATGTTGAAGGAAGTAGGCTATCGAGTACTCGGTTTGTTTGAAAAAAGAATTCTGCGTTCAATACGTGACAGCACACTAGAAAATGGAGAATGGCGCCAGTTAAAGTTATGATCAGAATATTTTAAACAAAAGAACATAACACATACCGTTGGGAAGGTCATTTCTCTTTTTTTCCAGAACACAGAAATTGAAAATCGGTTAAAAAATGACCAGGCAGAAAAGTTTTTAGCGCTGAAGTTCCCGAAAAACACGATTTTTTATGCTATAAATAAAAAATGAGAAAGGTAGTCGAAGACAGTCTAAATCGGTGGCTTTCAACTTGGGGTGAATTCAGCCCCAGAGGTAGGGTTGTAGGGGTAAATTATGCGGGACAATTTTTAACTCCTTACGTTCCCGTCGGATGTTTGTCTTTATATATCGTTTCAGTGCGTCATAAATTGAAATACTTACTGAGAGTGCTCAGGAACAGGTTTCTGATTGTAAAATTATGGTTTTCATTCAATTGAAAATCATTTTTTTTCTGACAGGCTAATGTCAGTAAAAAAATTTCAGAAGGAGGTACATCATTGGGATCAATATTCGGAAAGGGATACGTTGAACGAAAAAGGTTGAAAACCACTGTTATAAGAAATTATTTTCAGGTAAGTTTAATAGATTATCACCAAAATGCATTTGTGATGTAAAACGATTAGCCGGAAATATTTATACAATGCAGCTTCCAAACTAAATTTTTCAATAATCATGCAGACAAAAAGGGGAAAACTTTTGCATGAAGCGAAAGTAAGAAACATACGATTTAAAATTTTAATAATATATAAACAAGTGGCGGCTTTTCATTGAATATTAAGAACAAAATATTGACAATAAAATGTGAAGAAGTTCATTTTTATGCAAACATTTTCTAATGCTTTTATCATATTTATTTCATATGAATATGTGGAAACAATCGAACTCTTAAAAATTCATTATTAAATAGGCGGCAAATTTAATTTTTGGCCCCGAGCGGCAAAACACCTCGCGCCGCCACTGAGCTCAATCAAACTCAACCATGATTCAAATTCAAAGCCTCCCTTAATCATTCACTTTCAAGTTGGCGGGATTTTCATAACCGAAGCTTACGTCTTCATTTCAAATTGATGCTTTTTCATTCACCAACCAAAGTTGTCATCTGCTCTGTAGAGGCCAGTTTAGGTTAAATGTTGACATATTTTGCTTTTTCAAGCTTACATGAACAGCAAGAAGTATGTTCAGAGTAGTTTTGCTTGAAAAACCCAGTCAATATCCTAGTACAGAGATATTCACAAGGTAAATGAAATCGAAAATGAATGGAAAATGATTGAACAGTTCGGCTGTTTGAATGAATGATGTAAACGAATATCTGCGAATTGAACATAGTAGGGCATGATTTGAGATTTGTTCTTCCTTCAAGTTCAAAACAGCCTGGTGAAAATTTGCAGCTTTGTATGAGAGACATCTACGAGAGACCGTGGATAACCAGCACATCTCGGACTGAATCGAGGCCGAAGAGATTCGTTTAAGGGAGACCTGACGCTAGAACGTTAGGCGCACGACGAGAAAACATGTTTAATATCACGATAACTGTCATCAGAAGCGCAGAGACCTTTCTCAACGACCCCAATACGACGGAGACGCGCATTCAATGTATTATGATAGGACATGATCACCCGACATCACCCGAATGCAGTCACAACCATCATTCATCCCCTTTACCCTTTACGCCTTTGGGATTCCTAAACTTCCATTACCCAAAAAATTTGCTAATTTTTGAGCGTCCTTTGACAAGAAATACTGAAAAAATCGTTGAATCTACGCGATCTTTCATAAATATCATCTTCTAATGCCTAAGTACCCGCCTCTTCATTACCATTCTAATCTAAATGTGCTTTTTACCATTACCCGGAATGGAGCAATGCGAAGTAACGCAAACAAATATTTGTATCTGGTACAGCCCCCTGTCAAGGACGACGTCTCTGTACAGCCAGCATCACTGCCATGAAAATCAAAACATAAATTTTGAATCGAATGTTTAAAAGCTGTAATTAGTTACTAAATGTTGATTTTCTGAATAAGATGGTATTATATCATCCCACAAGATGCAAAACTTCGTGTGGAATGCTTGAATATCGTGTATAGTGCCGAACATAATTCTTTGTTTGGGGCTTTATAGCTATAACGCCCCATATATGTTGGTCGCTGTCAAACTCCATATGATGGTATAGGGTTGCCAGGAGGCTGATCTGGTACGATTTTTTAGATAGAGCACTCAGGAACTCATTTTCCCCAGAAAAAACAAGAAGTGCTTTCCATGCTCCATTGAACAGAGAAACTTCTTGCAACTGTAACAATGCGGACATGGTCGTTGATAGGTAAATATAAAAAACATAGGTTTTGTGGGGAGAATATTTGCAACACAGCCTCTTTTATGATCGCCCTCACCTCTACTGTCCTAATTAGCATAGAAGCTATTCATAGCTCTCATCATCTGACGAACGTTACGATGATATACGCACTACAATGCTTAGCGCGAGCATCTTTGCTGTCAGATAAATTTGTGTGTTTAAGAAACAATCATTACGTTTATATACAGTATAATCATTTCACCGCGAAACGTCTAACGTTTGAATGTGGATCTGTTGTCACCGAAAAAGGATTCTTGGTTCTGTGTGTTCCGATCAAAGGTTGAATCGAGTTCACAACATAGGGCCTAGCCACCAGACGAAATATAGTTTCTCTCGTTGATCCGTCGACGAACCGGTGCCAATAACCGCGTTTTGTCAGATTTCATCAAGTTTTTCATTTGCGTTTCTAACGTCAAGTATATTTGGCAAAATTCAGGCGATTTGATATTCAAACATTTCTTATAAGCAGGGATGCCAACGGTACCGATAAACTACATTTTTTTCGATATATTTACATTTGCACAAGCCGTACAGCCCGCTACAGCGACGCATCACTACAGCTCTTGCCGGAACAGTAGTCAAACCGAGTACATTTTGCCGTACAGCAGTAGAATACATTTTTGTTTTGCTGCTGTGCTCCGACTGCTCGGTGAGAGTGTGGCGTAGAAAAGTTTGTTCTCTCGCTTTGTACATTTTTCTCTGCATAGTCAAAGGGAGAGTCCCGCACACGAAAGCGTTGATGCCGGCCGTGGCGTAAATGAGCCGCATTCATTGTAGTCATTTTTGAATAAAAATATTAAAAAGATTGAAAATATTAAAAAATGTAAAATAAGGAAAGCGAAGCTGTACCGCTCGCGTCTGGTGGCTGTACTGGGGACAGTAGTTTTCTGTCATGTTACTGCTTTACACACAGGCAGCCGTACAGCGCTGGGCGTCCTGCACTAGCGAATGACAGCAGCATCGAGAGAGAAATGAGAATGTAGGCAGAAAAATTACAGCCGTGGAAAAGGTAGGCATTTTGCATCCTTGCTTATAAGACCTTTTCGCGTACAATTCTGAGCACTCATTGGCTACCATGAAGGGGGAAATCGTTCACGGTTGTTTGCGCCGAGTACTCGATTCGTCTGACCTTTACTCGCACCGTAGATAATCAAGTCAGTCAAAACGTTGTACACTTCCACCACCGGAGGAATTTCTTGTTTTGATTGGATTGTTTCGGTATGTTGGACGCGTAGCTCTTTCAATCAATGAGCACACTTATTCTAGCGAGGTCGAGTACAACGATAAATCTAACGCGTTTGACCTAGTTAGTGGTGCAGGCATTTATGTCATTTCCACCGTATTCCAAATGAGATCATATTTAATTTGTCGCGTATATCATGCAGTAAGATAGATAGGTTATCTTCGTGAAGACAATCCCATGACAAACTGTGGGAGTTGAAGTATTCACTACAACTTCAATCTCTACTGCCCGGGCGGGTACATCGACAAAATTCTTCTTCGTACACAGTCGAATGTTGTTTAGTTCGATCACGCGATATATCGATAATGTTAAATGGCTTATCTTTGGTCCGGAAATGAACCATCCATGGGTCGGTTGTATTAGATCGATATAATTTGTATAGAAAAGGATACTTATTGGCATTTTTTTGCCATCGGAGAAATATTCAAAACGGCATCCATTAACCCTCCGGAAGTCGCGCAAATGGCGCACTGAACGAGCAGCCGCTGGTGTGCTAAGACGATTTCGCTAGATTTTCAGAGCATCGTGCACTCAGTGCACTAGCGCGACTTCCGGAAGGTTAAGCTTGAAAGGATGTCGGTCGTCAGAGATACCTTCCCTCTTAGTCAACACTATCCGTGAAAAAATGTTTTATAGCAAGTAACTGAAAATTAATGCGACGAAATTTAAAATAATAGATATATTGATTACTATCCGTGGAACCTTTGTGGTATCAGTACCAAACACATTTTCGCTGAGCCTTCGGTCATACAACCAAAGGGGATTTCCAAATAGTCACCAGCTATTATCAGGAAATTTTAAATTTTTCTTATGTACCCCATGTCTGAACGTTCGTTAGTACGTGTAGAAATTACTCCGAGTCTTACTACCCACTCGGGAAAAAAAGTGTTCCGCCGGCCGTTAATCTTTTGTGTTCCCAACTATTTCGCCTGCTTCATAGACCACTCGGGTCCCCAGGGCACTATTGAATTGTGAGGCATCTGTAAGTGAACATGTCCAATAGAGTGGGACATGGTTATATGAAAAAAATAAAATTTGGCTCCGAGTAACTTTTTGGGTCCCATTTAGCTCCCAGAACAACTCTGCAAATTTTTAGCTCGATCGGTGGAACTATATTTTTGCGCCCGCGGTTTAAAATTTACATGGGATTTCGTCTGGGAAAATTGTCTTTTGCAAATTAATTCTTCCAAGAGACGCCCGTTACCTCCTAAAAATAAATAGATGTTTGATTTTTATAGGAAATTTGTCAAGAAAACAAAGTCCAGAAGACTGCAAAACGATCTGATGCTTGTGGAAAGAGTTATTAAGTAAAACCCGATTGATTTTCTGAAGATTGATGAAAATTTCACTTTTCATAGCATCACTGCTTCTGACGGTCTAATTATGTACAATTTTTTTAAACTTTCTCTTATTATGTACAAAAAAGCCTCAATTTATCCCTCAAAACCTTGCGAAGTGGCCAAATAGTGTAGATAAACGATTTAGACACATTATGAGAGGATTAAAACAAAATTGCGTATAATTGGACAACCAATAGCAGTGGTGCTAGAAAAAATGAATATTTTATCAATCGTCAGAGCATCAATCGGTTTCTGCTTAATAACTTTTTTCTCAAGCGTCAGATCGTTTTGTGGTTTTCGAGACTTTTTTCTTTGTTATATTTTCTTAAAAAGTCACATAACAATTTATTTTTAGGAAGTAGTGGGCGACTCCTGGAGGAATTATTTTGTAAAAGTTAATTTTTCCATGCAAAATCTCATGTAACCTTTAAACAGTGGGCGCAAAAATATAGTTTTACCGATCGAGCTAAGAATTTGCACAGTTGTTCCAGGACCCAAATGGTACCTAAAAAGTTGCTCGGAGCTGGAATCTAATTTTTGTCCCACCCTAATGTCCAACTGTAGAGTTATTCGATTGAAGTGATAAAGCATCACATATGTTAAATTTAGGCATATCATGCTTCAATCCAAAGTTTCTAGAATAAAACATAATAAAACATTTTAGGGCTAAACTTATCATTGCGCTACGCTTCTCTTAACTCCATCTGCATAATGTATCCCCGCAGTTTGAAGCAAATTACCAAAACTAATACTTGGCAATCTGACCTTCATAGTGACGTGGCGTTGTTTGAGGATCAAAGTGCTCTGCTATTATTAATTTCTTATTTATAACTAGAGATATCGACTGTGTTGTAAATGTTCGGATCTTCATTTCGTCACAATAATTTACGAAAAACGTTTTGCTTTGTTCGACGTTTCGATGTGGGTTATAATCATCTTCAGGGGATTAATGGCTTGTTTCGTCCCATGTTAAGTGGCTTTTTGAAGCTAATCGTCGTTTTACAACTAGATGGTAGTTGGTACATTGGCATCGTGCTTTAATTCTTTATGGTGATGACGGTTCTAGACAAGTCTAGTTTAAAACTGTCATCACTATGAAAAGACCAAAGCACAATACCAATGTACCAACTACCATCTCATCGCTTTTGATTTTTCACGCTGTTCATGGTGCTATGAAAGATTGAATTGTAGACACCTTGTAAACAGCAAATCGAATATGGGTGTAGCTTAAACAACAATTAATTTTATCGGCATGCCGTAAGGTACCCTAGAACCATCTATTTGGTTCTGAGCCAAGAGATCACTTATTTATCTGTATAACCGCAAAAATTTCAGCTAGCTGTGTTAACATGACGGATCTTATATTACAGAGCTGTACATACTGTACATTCTGGAAGACAATTTATGCAGCTTTTAACTTGGCTGTTTGCTGTTATGATAAATTGAATAATTTTTTGTTGTGATCCATGCCGATAGCAGACGGCATCTGAGGTATCAAAAGAATGTAGCATTTTCTCGTGTTGCGGAATTAGTTGCTTCTCCAACAAAAACCCTTTATATGGCTAGCATAGCAATATCTTTCAGCAGCACATGAAAATTGCTGCATTCGCATTAACAGGATGACCTCTTCATATCCATGATGTTTATAAACAAAAACGTTTTCAAACTGCTCTAACTTTTGGGTACTCACAAAAACAAATAAGGCTGTGACTATAGCACTTCGTTTGAACACTTACAGTTACAAAAATTATCCGTAGAATGGAAGTCATTGCAATTATCGTTGTCTTGAAATATTTTTGAAGACTGATAACTCTTATCTTGGACTACCTTTTCGGCACAATTCAAAAAATGTAAGGCATATTTAAATTTAATATGTTTAGAATAATTATAGCATACAATATGAGTCATGTTTTCGTTATTTAATAATGTTGTGCACAACAAACTAGATCGGAAATCTAGAAATGGCAGGGTCGTTAGAAGCAAGCTTAAAAGCTTCCGGACTAATCTTTTGTCTTCTGCTGGCAGGGGTCGGGCTTACTACTACGTATCGCTCAATTCTACCAACATTTCTCACGGCAAAGACAGACTTGTCCCTCTTTACAACGAGAACCGACAGAAGAAATGTCACATAAGATCATCACTAGAAACCTGTCGGCGATTCACAGCATTAATGAATAATGCTGCTGATCATCGTTGGTTGCCTTTTAAATGCCGGAGTAGATTTTTATTGGGTTATATTTTATATAATTTTTATTGGTCAATATAACGATGATGGTGGTTTGGGCAACTGTAACCGCAACTGGGCGCTCTCCAATCATTTTCCTGGCGTCGAAGTAAATGCGACATATTATCGGGAAAGTGTTCTGGAGACTGCTTTGAGGCCGTGGGCAGACAAACATTTCGGTCGCAAACAATGGACGTTTCAACAAAACTTGGAACCGTCTCACAAAGCACGAGCGAACCAGTAATGGCTGAAAACCAACGTTCCGAACATCATTTCGACCACACACTGGTTCTCGAATTCAGCAAATGCGACTTCAATGGAGTATTCTCTCTGGGCAATTTTAGAGAGCAAGATTCGAAGTAAAAAATGCACCAGCCTCGAGACGCTGAAGAAATCCTTTTTCCTTGAGTGGGCCGAAATACGGGCCAGTCAGATCCGGGAAGTTTGTGATTCGTTTCTTGACCGTCTCAAGGCCATAGTCAAGGTATCGAACAAAAGTGAATTAATTCTAAATTTTTGATTATTTTCACACATTCTGCTCTTTAAAGCAAATAATTTTTTTTACGTCTTAACGACATTCAATTAGCTAGAGATTACTGGGTAGGGAAAGTTATGAAACTTAGAGCCATAGTACTCAAGTGAGAGCAAGGTTGTGAAGTAAACAGATCGGAAAACTAGAAGTGGCAGGGTCATTAGAACAGGCTTAATATCGTACGGACACATGTTAGCGAACTCGGGTGATTCGTAGTTATTCTGCCTAAGCTCGACCCTCATTATCAGAAGGCAAAGATTAAGCCCGTACGATATTAAGCCTGTTCTAATGACCCTGCCACTTCTAGTTTTCCGATCTGTTTACTTCACATCCTTGCTCTCACTTGAGTACTATGGCTCTAAGTTTCATAACTTTCCCTACCCAGTAATCTCTAGCTAATTGAATGTCGTTAAAACATATAAAAAAAGAAAATGTGACTAACACAGTCGAAATAAAAAAGAAAAAAGGTAAATAAAAATAATATTCCAAACCGAATTTATAGCATTTTCAATTGATTTGTGTAGTTCTTTTCATCACAACTTAAATAATCAACGTTCAAAGACTTTCACTGAAGTTTTATCAGATATCATGAAAAGATGCCCCTATATTGAAAAGTAAATCGAAGTCACGAAAAAAATCACGGTTTTGAGATATTTCTATTTTAATTATAACATTTCTGATCAATATTGCTAATCATGCACTTTTACAGTTACTCTTATATAAAAGAATCCCAGCTATTGTACGAAACCTTTGTAATTTAGGGGCATTGGCATAAATATCCAATGGCAAATAAATAATTTTGTCGTGCATATTTCTCAAATTTATTTTGATGAAATCTACTATGTTGAACGTGGAAACTACCCCCCCCCCTCTAAAAAACGGAGGTAGATAAGCTATAGATAAAAGATTGGATTTTAAGTAGTATCGGATGGTCCTGAAGATTCCGCATGGCCCGCATAACAACAATGTGGCTAAAACAGAAATGATGAATAGATACCAGAGTTCGATATTAGATCCAATTTTCAATTCTTTCATTTCAGTAAATTTGTGTAAAAACCATAAAATATGAGCAATTTACGGTTTAGCGAAATCATCTGTAACCCAATAAATATGGATATTTTCTGACGGGATTAAAAGAGGTCAATAACTGATGCCAATTTTTAATCAAAGAGAGCGACTTTTAGTTCAGTAAAACTTGACATGACCCATACCATAGGACTATTTTTTAAATTGTCCACGAAATTTCGAAATCCAAAACATTCGGTTTAGCAAAAACCCTCTACAATCAAATCAATATGTCTATTTTCGGACAAGTAGATTCCAGAACACGTCCAGATGTCTGACTCCATTTTTAAATCAACGATGGCCTGGAGCTATAATATTGATCTTAACTTTTTGGCTAAATTACGAACTGCAATCACTGTTGTTTATTCGTTATTGTGTCAAATTTATGGTTGTCCTTTTGTACTACAACTGTGAAATCACTCCGAAAGTCCACTGTCTTATTGAGGTCCGGAGGAGCCGAGAATCAGATGACTAATTCATTAAAACATCGCAAGAGGCACCACTAATAAACCACAGTAATTAAAATTATTTCATATCTATTAAAATTGCTATTAAATTGCTTTCCAAACTACAATATTGATTTGGTTGTTTCTTGTATATTTCCCGATCGCAACTTTGGTACAATATGCCCTAACGCTGCTCAGTGGAAATATTGCCCTTACGAGAAAACATAATTAAATTCTTTAAGAAGAATAGTTAATAATGCACATTGCTTCAATATTTATTGCTTATCAATTTTTATTTCTATTATTTTAAAGATTTAAAATAAATATAATAAAATAAACTGAAAGGCGAATTCTTCAAACTACACAACTTGTTAATTTACGATGAAAAACTAAGACCCTGCAATGCCCCCCAGATTACTAAATGAAATAAGTATCTATAAAGCTTCTCGACAGATAAATAACAACCTCAAATAGCACTGCTTGGAAGACAAAACCAGAACATATGTACAAAATCTTACAAATCCAACTTTTACAATTACAAAGACCGTATTCAAACATTAAAAACAAAGCCTTTAACCTTCCTTAATGGACTGCAAAGTTATACGTAAAGCCTTCAAAACACAAATTTTACTGCTTCCGTCCAAAATAATACTCTTTACGAGCATTTTTTTTGCCCAAACAGCTTCCCGATCTCGTGTAATTGAACCCCGTCCAAACACCAACACCGTCTCGTGTTGTACTAAGCTGGGGTGTAGGCATTGGAAACGAACAACCCACCACCCGGTAGGCAATTGGCGGGGAAGCTACCAGTCATAAAAACGTACAATCTCGGGCATACATTTTCAGCCCTAAAAATTTAAGATTATTTTATTTATGTTCATTTTGTGCTTCCTTGTGCTCAAGCGTATATGGTAATAAGCCATGAAAGCAGTGTGTGGGTTAAGTATTTCTGCCGAAGTAGCAGGAACCGGAGAATTCATTCTGATGGTAATACTTTGCTCGTAAGCTGTAGATGCTGTTTGGTTTTCGTAGGGATGGTACCTAAACGTTATTTTTTCAATTCATTTAATTGACACGTCTCAAAATTCTGAGATTTTCTATGTTTTATATACATACTAATATTTTCCAACGCCGTTTAATGGTACCTAGAGGTCGCTTAGTCCGCTAATATCATGCGAAAATGTTTTTCTACTCCCTTCCGGCTTCGTAATGTTGAAATGCAGTAGCAATAATTAGGGCTCGTGGATCATCAGAACCAAAAAAAAAAAATCAAAAGGGTCTTAAAACATATTCAATTATTTTATCTTTGACCCATCCTTTTTCAAAAATTATAAACAAAATGGTGGGCATTTCAACAACGAAATCGACTTTCATTGCATAAAAAAATATTAACTATTCAATCGTCAGAAAAAGGATGGATTGAATCGATATTTTAATAGCTATAAATCAAAAAAAAAGAGATATACTCATAGTACAGAAATCTAAGACATGGTTTTGAGAAACACGCGGGTGAAGTTTTGTGTACAATTTACTTGCAGATAGAAAATGGTTCCGTTAATAATTACATATGCAAGAAGAAGAAGAAGAAGTTTTTTTAAAGAGCCATTTTTGCTTACCCTCGAAACTGAGTAAGATTCTAAACCCAAACACTATCAGTTCAAACAGTTTAACAGCAGTTGGGGTTTGAATCTAACTGTCGCCTCAAACAAAACGGCATTAGAATTCGGACACTTTATTTATTCTTTAGTACCTCCACTAGTGGTCGAATAGAGAATATTTCGACAGCGAATTCTTTGGAAAATCTACATATTTCAGTAGAGAAAGTATCATATCTCAGCGATCTCAGACGTGGTCGAACGCCTGAAAATCGACCTTTCTACTGGGACAAACGTTTGTTTCTGGCCACAGCTTAAGGATGCGTCTCAAATAAATCAAAATTAGTTTAGCTTTAGTCGCCCGAAAACTAATGATCTGACAAGGAATTAGTAGCTGTGCACGTAAAGCCAAGTTTTTCAGAACTAACCAAACGATGGACTCGAAGCTGTATAAGCAAGAGTGCCTGAGAGATGTACCTTTCTTTAATAAGGGTTCACAAAGGTCCAGATGGCTGCACGACTAGGTTATGTGACTGGCTTTGATCGTATCTAGTTTATCGTCAAGTTGCTGTTTGTATTGGCACTGCTCAATCTAATTCCTTTTCCAACATAAATCTAAAGTCTCTCAAGACAGTACACTCGAACCACTCCTATTGTCACTGTTTGTTAACGACGTTACTGATGTTTTAAGTTCTGGGAGCACACTCTTAAAATATATTTCGTCATTCGTAATCAGTCTTACTGCATGGTACTACAACCCGTTCTGGACACTCTCAACGACTGGACGGTTTTGTGAATTTCGAATTCCATTGTAATCAAATTTTGTCGCACTACACAAACTAGTAAAGGTGCTATAACCTAGGCTCATTAGCCAGGGCATAAATACCTCTGCCCCATCCCAGGAACCAAAGGAGTGACATCAACCCTCTTAGCCAAGTCACTTCCAACGATTTAATAAATCCCCATCAAATTGAAGTGGTCGGAACGGTTGTCCACGTTTCTTCCTTATTCAAGGTTCAAAATGGTACGTTGATTAAATTCTTCATTAAATGAATAATTTAATTGCCGTACAAATTTGAATCATCTTCATTTTGTACTCTGCACAGTTGGCTTGGCCGCATTAATGATTGTGTCACATAGCGTATGTACCACAAACATTAATATTTACAAGATAAATTGTAGGCGAACGTCTGTAATTTTCCAGGATCACTACTTGTATTGGCTGTGTATGTGTAGACTAGACTAGACTAGACTAGAATCAACTTTTGTCGCACTAGATACGGGTCTGAAAATAACCCATTGGGTATTTTCTCTTGAAAATTTGGGTAGAAGTAGTTTAGAGTGTATTGTTTACAGAGCCTTTTTATTGCTGTCAGTCCTTTAGGTTAGGTGCATGGCTTTGCAGTCTAATTTTTAATCAAAATCAAACTATTTTGGCTTCATCCGACGTTTCGGTCCATTTGGGATCTTTTTCAAGGATTCGATAATTGTTGTTTTGTTGTCAGATCTGTTGTTGTACAACAATGGAACGTCATATGGTTTTCCAGGATCAACTTTTCAGATCGTGTAAAATATTTTCGGGATCGAAACGCTGGTCTTATTTTCCCTCTGAATTCGGTTCAGTCAATATTTTTCAACTAACTACTAACTTTCGCAAAATTCCTTCGAGAATTGGAAGAAATGGCGTCACCCGAAAAGTAACGTCGCGAATTGATTTTATGCAAGCAACTGGAAAATCTCTCATCGGGACATCGGAAAACAACTCGGCATCGTGAAGTAAACAGTGAGTCGTATGATTAAACGTTACTACCAAACTCTGACCATCGAACGGAAGGAGAAATGCAGTCAGAATGGATGTTCTATTAGTGATCAGGATCACAAGCGTGTAGTGCAAGCGTTTAAGCTTCGGTCAGGGATGTGGCCAAAAAGTTGGATCTGTCCAAGTCTTTCGTTCAGAGAACCAAGGACCGAGAAGTAAGAAAGTCACGGGCCCGGAAATTGTACACCCAGATGCTGACAAAACCCCGATTGTCTCATCATGGATGATGAGACTTACGTCAAGGCGGACTTCCGGCAGCTTCCGGGGCTAATGTTTTTCACCACCCAGCACAAGTTTGATGTTCCGGAGGAAGTAAGGAAGCAGAAACTTTCAAAGTTTGCCAATAAATACATGATTTGGTAAGCGATCTGCTTATGTGGCAAACGGAGTGCGCCCGTTCGTGACTACCGGGACTGTAAACCGGGAGTGTCCACAGAAGCGTCTGATTCCTCTGTTGAAGCAACACGAGGGCACTACGATCTTCTGGCCGGATCTAGCTTCGTGCAACTATTCAAATGTTGTCCTGGAGCCAACAGGGTCATCCCAAGGAGGCCAAATCTGAGGAAAACAAGAAGAAAAAGTTGGTTTCTTTACAGAAGAAGCTGCAGCCAGATAATGTACAAAACTTTATAAGTGTAGCTAAGCGTAAGAAGTGAGCGTACGGTTATGGTATACAAGTCGAATGAAATAAATATGCCAAAAGCTTACTAATGGGTTTTATTTTATGGTCTGAAAGTTTGAAGGATCGATCCACTAGGCGACAAAGAGTACTACAGCGATTTGAGACAATATATATTTGTGAAATTTTTTGCAATCCTGATGATGCATCCCAGCATTCGGAATGCTTTGCTAACTGTATAGCAAACGTTCTGTTTAAGTGACTAACGCGTTCAATTTCTGTATGCAGTACAGGTAGTTGAAACAAATCGGAGAATGTGAGAATGAGATCACCGAAATTTTTTTCCAGATTTACACACATGTGGTTGGCTATACCGAACAGAGAAGGTGTCAAACTGTTGTTGGAGTAATCTACATTCTTCAGTACAGCGGATGAGAAGAAACATCTCGAGATCGTCAGCGAAAGACAGGCGTGAAGCCTTCAGAACTTGATGGATGTCGTTGAAGTAAAGCAGAAACATCAACGGTCCCAAGTGACTTCCCTGGGGTACTCCTGACGTAGAAATAAATGTGGGTGCCTGACAATCTCCAATGAAAGCATTATTTCACGATCTTTAAGTTAGGATTGAAATAGATGCAACAAACTACCATTTATTCCATATCTCTCCATTTTAGTGATTTTTATATCATGATTCGCTTTGTCAAAGCGGCAGATAAGTCTGTACAAATAACATCGGTTTGAGCGTGATGTTCCATACTCTCTGTTATGTAGGAGCAGGTTAGTTGCAATCAAACGCCATCCCAGCCAACATTTTGATTCACTTTAATAAGTTGCAATTTGATTAACTGAACTCTTAAACGATATAAATTGATTGTATAAAATGCACAGATCTCTTCTATGTGAACAAAAGTGGAGGCCATATACGTACAACAAATCGGTATAGTAGAACTATGTGATTTTCGACGAATTTTGATCTCATCAGAAGTATTATACAATCATCTAGCTTATCTGTTTATATGTGATCAACTTTACAATCACACATGAAGGTTTATGCAGCTTTAGGTCCCCAATGTGGTAACAAGGAGTATTTTTTTAAAAATAACATGAAAATAAAAAAACAGGATGAAATTTCTATAATTCTGTTATAAAACATAGTTACGCCCACTATGTTTTTCATGGGTGAGTTTGGGGTGTTACTGGAACATCAATTATTAAATTACCTGCTACGATTTACTTCCACAGTTTCGAGCCTGAGATCTTCGTATTCCCAGCATAGCCGCTATGTACTCACCTATTTATACACTGTCAAGCAACGATTATATTTGATCATTTTTATCGCTTTGTGATTACGATCTAAAAATACCATAATCCAACCTAAATATGGTCCTCCAACGATACCTTCTATACCTGTCAAATCAAAACCTACATTCTTTACTCAAGCCATTTTTTATTGCTCAAATATTGAACTAGTCTGACAAAGAATTTGCGAAGTGCTATAAGGAGGTGACTATTTTTTTTTGAACGATTTTGCAGTTTAATCCAATTGCAAATTAATTTCTATACAATGTTTCAAAATTTCCGCATGTACAATTTTGTTTTAAGTTGTAGTGGACTAATAAATAATTTCAAGTCAAAATTGTATTTGGATCACAGATTCGCTTTTTATGTGAACTTTTTTACAACAAAACATAATTTTTGCTTGCACTACTTGTAATTTTGATTTAGTCTGTCATTATTTGTAATTTATTATAAACTTTTATATACGATTGCTGGTTTGCTGGGATGTTGACCGACACTTAGGCGCTGCTTGCAGTTAGCCCGAAGAGGATCCATAATCACCAACTCGAACAAATTCGAGACGGTACTCAATGCAGTAATTCCGCAGAAATTGTTGATTTCTCGCTTATTTCCTTTTTTATAGACTGGGAACATGTTCGTGACCTTCCAGCATGATAGAAAAATGCTACTGGCAATAGATGGTCTAAAGATGTGAAAAAGCGGAATCACTAAAACGTCGATGAACATTTCAAAAGTACTGAAGGGAAACCGTCGGGTCTCGGATTGAAGGACGATTTTCTCACAATTCGTCGTTATGATTTTCCTGAAGTGTATTGTTAGGCACCTAATAAGTCTTCTGGTGTCCGGACGCCCAAAGACTTCTAAAATCTTGAATCCTGCGCGTATTTTAGCACAATTTTTAATCGAATACCTATCCCTATTTTAAATTTTAAAACTTTTGGAGTATGCAGTAGTACATACGACCACTAGTAATAAGAAGTATCGGACTAACATTCATTATCTTTCCTACTTTGATTTACGTACGGGCCTGGCCACATTTGATCGTATTTTACTTCGATCAATGTCGGATTAAAAACATAATAAAGTCGTTGCGGTCGCTCCTATGTGTCGGAATAGTCAGTAAGCAGCATAAACATATCTACGACTTCAATATACATCACAATACAACTTAATATATCACAACATATAAGACAAACGATTTCGCGAATTTGCTTACGACTTATCTCATATCTTTTAAATGTGATTGCTGCATATATGGCAAATGTTTATCGGAATAGATTTTCTCTACTTGAAGACATCATATGATTAAGAAATATTGCCATACTTGTAATAAATAAAATAGTTCTGTGTAGTCAGTCCTGCTCTACAATCCAAATGTCGCAAGTTCGAATCCGACCTAATGTAAAGGTTGTGTTCTATAGTTGGTTTGGCATCGGTTCGTTTTTTCTTCCAGAGCCTGCTTATTTACGTATGTTTGTTATGCTGGAGATAATTGGTGTGCCTAATAATTACTGTTTTAGCGTCTTCTTTACCGACGAATCAGAGTTAATCGTATATAGTGTTCCAAAATCGCATGCCAGCTATGTATATCTTATATAATCTGATTCGTAAATACATCTTCTAAAATCACTTTCATACTAGAACTTATCGCGCTTAACGTGTATATTGTTGTCAGAGATCGTCAATTCTAATCACTATATATGTATATCGCCTCCAGTTTGGCACGCATATGCCGATTTTGTGCATTTAATGCGACTTTTTTGGGGGTATATAAACCCGTATTGTTCAGTTGCAACTTGGATATACCATCAAAAAGACTGGCTGGGCGCATTCTTGTACCGACAACCACCACCACACCATACAATACGTCAGAAACCATTGGCTAGACCGCCTACCAGGACGCATTCACTGGTGTTGGTTGCTGCACGAATGCCGCAGGCCATGAAAAAACATCTTGTTGATTTTCACCAAACCAGCAGGGTTTTTTTGTATTGGAAAGGTATTTCAATCTGTCCCATAGCACTGTATATTACAAGTATAATTTCCATACCTACTATACTTTCATCATCTACGAACTTCTAATCACAAATTGTCAAAACGATGAGCAAAATATCAATCCAATAAGTTACAAAATCTAGAACGAGCGAATTCTAAAACTACTTCTTCCAGTAAATCTTTTATTTTCAGTGATTCCACATATCAGAGCGCTATTTAACATCATTCCGCGAATGTCAAAATAATGACCACCACTAGTGGAATCACTCGGTCCGGCACCGGAAACTGGAACACCCAGCGGAAAGGAAATCAGATCCCACCGTTGGACCCCGCGCACGTTGGGATAAGTACAAATGTCTATAAAACACCCGTAAATCATTGCTTTCGCCGTACATAAAACATGAATTTACGCTTCTTTTATTGAAGTTCAAGGAACCATAATTCGAAAAGCATTTTTCCCTTCCCCTCCCGTACCGTGCGGACTCTATCAGTACTCTCGCCCTCCGGATGTGCCGCGGGATTTATCGCTTCCTGTCCCGGAAACGGTCTGAATTCCACGGGGCCCTCAGTTACCTATGTATCTTCAGTTTTGTGGCTGTGCACTGGAGCTAGCTTCCCTCGGTAGTAGATGCTAGCCCGCAGGAGCTAATTTAAGGCTTACATGACCGCCATTTGTCGGTATCAGTTCATGGCTCTCGGAAGGCGCTCGCATACTTGGCGCGCCCAACCAGTAGGGTAAGCCATCGAGGCAAGGCATTCAGCATCATCGATCCGGGACAAGATTTATTCGTGCGTAGGAGAAATGTAGATGTCATTTAAAAAGCTATAATGCTCAATCTTTTCCGATGCCGGTTCCGAAGGTTAACAAGACCGACTGGAGGGGGGATGGGGCATCGGCAACGGACGGAAAACAAATCATAATGAACCGAAAACATGATTGTATGGAGATAAACAGACCGCAATAAATTTCACCCTACTGGGAGCAGTCAAAGCCAGAATTAGTTTTGTGGTTTTGAGTTATCGTACTCTCTCTCTCCCTACATAAAGTGGAATCTGGTAGTTTAACATGATAACTGGTGTTTTTCAGTTGGAAAATACCCTCACTATGTAGCGGAGGTAATTTGAATAAACTCCATCTCATCCGACGAAACGAGCCGAACGAACAAATTCTCCTGCTAATAGGAGCTTTCCCCGCAGCAATTATCACTTCAGCCACTTCGCTTGAAACGGATACCGGGATCCCGGCTACAACGTTGTAATCTAAACCTAGTGAGTGCGGATTGGTTGATCTGCTAAATTTCATTCCGAAAGCTGCTAATGCTGCCTCTAGTAGTGCTGCTACTGCAGCTCTGGAAAGCACTAGCGAATTTATAGAATACCATCTAATTAGAGCTCAGCTAGCCAGAGCCAGAGGAATGAAACTTCGACTACATGGTAATTAGAGGGCAACATATTTACGAGGCATCGTTAGGCCATTCCTGGCGAAAACGGGAGACTGTAACTGCCAGCCCCGGAACGGTGTGTGCTGACGATGCATCACTGGTACTGCCACTACCCGGGCCGGTTATTGCGGCCAAGTCAGCGGAATGTTCTCAAGAACTCGTATGAATGCGACAGTAGGTCTCCCGTTATCGGGTCTGCTACCGGCGCTAGGTTGAAAAAGAGTTATGCGGTAAGCAATATTCATTTTTCTGCTGTGCTGCAGCGCAAATTGCATCCCGGTTATGAATGGGAACCAGCAAATTTCGGCTACCGGCAGATGATGTTACAGCGTTTGGTGAGAGTTTTTGGCTAGGGTAGAACTAACGATTAGGCGAGTGGTAATACAATTTTTATCCGACAGAATGGAATTTTGCATGAGTGTAAAAAAACCGTTTGAATGTTCTGCGACCATTTAGGGGGTATTTTTTAATCTTACATGGTCAT
Organism: Topomyia yanbarensis; assembly: GCF_030247195.1. NCBI lineage: Eukaryota > Metazoa > Arthropoda > Insecta > Diptera > Culicidae > Topomyia > Topomyia yanbarensis. The sequence goes on from NC_080672.1 coordinate 384,035,173, forward strand.
TTACAAAAATGTATGAACTGCGGCCTAATATCACAAAAAGTGAGCATAATCATGAAATGTTCAAAGTTTTTGATTAAAATTTTGGTAATTTGTGAACATTTTACTCAAAACCCGAATGTACTATGTGCTAAAGTACCTAAAATGAAGGAATAGAGATTACATGGCCTTCGGTCAATGTAAACCATCCTTTGGCAAATCATGGGCACTCAAACCCAAGTACATTCATCTTCAGAGAAAGGTCCTATAGTAACGATAACTGGCGCGCTTATGCCACCATCTACTGCTGCTCTAGAGACACTCATAAACTTTATGTCAGCAATGATATGAGATTCTGAAACTAGATGCTTTCTTGTGCATACCGTCTGGACATTTATGGTATCTGGAACAGTAACCCAACATATTCTGCAACCAGCAACACAAGAGTATGGCTCTAAATGGTTACTTGGGATCATAGTTGTGCGCAGCCTTTTTCATTAAGTGGGTCAACTTCTCAAATATTTTCAGTTATGTCAAGTCTTCATAATCAGTCCAACTTTTGGGCGAAGTTTTGATATTAAAATGTTGTTTTGCTTAACTAATTATTGGAATTTACGTTGTTTTATTTATTTCCCAAATCCAGACACGGGTTTCTCAAAATATGATACCAAATTTTAAACTACTTCGCAAAAAAATCTCGCGCTTTTCAGTGCAAAATAATCAACACGTTTTTTTGGCATCATGATCTTTTTAGGTTATGAACTTTTGAGGTATATAAAATTGAACATTTTTCAGTCGCCGAAAACTCGTAAACTATGCGATGTATGAATTTTTTTTTAACGAATGATGAAAGTTGTGTTTTCGTTCATCCGGTACCGCTGTTGTGCAACTCTCACTGTAGAGTCACTATCGCCAAATCTGGTCAAAACTTGACAGGGCCCCGGTGGGACCTATTGTATGGCAATACACGTTTTTTAGACATTGGCTGTTGTATAACTCGCTTCATATTGATGATTATGGTGAAACCCGAAGTCCTACGATCATAACTGAAAATTAAAGGGCGAACACGAAATTATTGCGACACATTCAACAGGGCATAACTTTATTACCATTGGGTAAAAATCAACCAAATTTTGCACACTTTCTCATTGATGTGCATTGTTTACATGCTGTCAAACTCGAAGTCGTGTTTTTCGATTCAACGAAAATGGAGGTGAACCAACGCGAGTCGAGAGAACAAATTCTTTTCACACATCTGGAATTCCCTGACCTGTCGCACCGGCAGTTGGGAAAAATGTTGAACATTCACCATTCAACCGTCTCCAGAGTGTTGAAGCGGTTCCAGGAGCGGTTGACGTTGGACCACGGCAAAGGAGCTGGAAGAAAACCGGGACCGGAGAACAAAAAGACGGAGAGAAAGGTGAAGCGGATGATTAAAGCAAATCCCAACGTCTCAAGCCGTGATTTGGCTGAAACGATCGGCATGTCGCAGAGCGACGTCCAGAATGCAAAGAAGAGAGCTGGACTACATATATACAAGGTACAAAACTTCCCAAACCGCGATGAGCAGCAACAATCGGCGGCTAAAACTCAGGCACGGAAGCTCTACGAGAAGATGCTGACAAAATATGGCTGCTGTGTGATGAACGACGAAACGTATATAAAAGCCGATTTTAAGCAAATTCCGGGGTTGGAGTTTTTCACCGGCAAGAGCAAGTTCTATGTGGACGACAAATTTAAGAAGAAGAAAATGTCGAAGTTCGCCTCCAAATATCTCATTTGGCAGGCCATCTGCTCTTGCGGACTGAGGAGTGAGCCTTTCGTGACAAAGGGCACAGTAAATGGCGAGATCTACAAATCTGAGTGCCTCGAGAAGCGCCTTTTGCCGTTCTTGCAGCCACACGACGAAGCTCCGCTATTTTGGCCAGATTTGGCATCATGCTACTATTCAAAAAGTGTCCTGGAGTGGTATGAGGCCAATTCTGTCCATTTTGTTCCAAAGGACATGAATCCGCCAAACTGTCCGGAGCTGCGCCCGGTAGAGCAGTACTAGGCAATGATGAAGCGGGAACTTCGGAAGAGCAAGAAGACAGTCAAAGACGAGAAGGACATGTTAAGAAAATGGAAAAAAAAAACTGAGAAACTGGTACCGGATGACACTGTAAAGATTTTGATGAAGGGCATCAAGCGAAAATGCGTTCAATTTTACACTCAAGGCTCCACCGATTAACTTTTCTTTTGATTTTTGAAGTAAATATATGTATAAAACTACCCTAAAATTTTGGTTTGATTTTAAACATTATAAAAAAATTGGCATGACATTTTCGGTGTCGCAATAATTTTGTGTTCGCCCTTTATTGTATGGCAATACACGTTTTTTAGACATTGGGTGTTGTATAACTCGCTTCATATTGATGATTATGGTGAAACCCGAAGTCCTACGACCACAACTAAAAATTAACTGATAGATCATCAGTTAACCAGCAAACTTGTCTACAAAACAAATTTTAATGTTTAAAGCCAAATTTCACATATGTTTCATCGTCCATATAGATGCATCCGTTGAATTCATAAACAACAGATCACGATTTCGTGAACTGAACAATGTACGAAAACTATGACCAACTTCCTGAAATTATGAATAATAAAACTCGTATTCATGAAACTATTTGTGTTTTCAAAAAACCAGTTCGCCCTGAATATATACATGGCGTCACATTAGCATGTTTGGTTGGGTTACTGTTTTTGTTCCCTGGACATGTTTAGTTATTGTTGTGATTCTTGTTCATAATTTGGGAATACACTGCCAACAGTCAACCGTTGTTCATGATTTCAAGAGCTTATTCGCGATTATTGCGATTTCTCATCACGTTACCGTGCTATTTTATTCATGAGTTTACTATCGGATTTTATAGCAGTGGCATGATGATTATGAAAGTTCATGATATCAGGATCCTAGTCGCTATTTTCGTAATTTCCATTCACGTTATTGTGATATTTTGGTCATAAGTAGCGTGATTCACGTTCATGATTTTAGCATCTTAGTCACGATTTTCGTAATTTCTCTTCATGTTATCATACTTCAATTTGTGCTAAGCGACTCACCCCTTGATCGTGACTAATATATTAGGAATTATGAACCAGTTCACGAATACGTGAATAATATGTCATGATTTTGTGAACTATTTCGTAATTTCTCTTCATGTTATCACATTTCGATTTGTGCTAAGCGACTCACCCCTTGATCGTGACTAATATATTAGTAATTATGAACCAGTTCACGAATACGTGAATAACATTTCATGATTTTGTGAACTATTTCACGAGCACGGATATTGGATCGTGATCAACATATTAGGAATCATGAACCAGTTCACGAATACGTGAATAATATTTAATGATTTCGTGAACCATTTCACAAAAACGAATGGTAAGTTGTGACTATTATACTAGGTATCATGAACCAGTTCACGAAAACGTGAATAATATAACATGATTTCGTGACCTATTTCATAAGCACGGATATTGGATTATGACTATTATATTAGGAATCATGAACCAGTTCACGAATACATGAATAATATTATATGATTTTGTGAACTATTTCACGAGCACGGATATT